>NW_010207265.1:0-67604 GCF_000695765.1 Mesitornis unicolor
CCTGAGATTCTGTGATTCCGTGATTCTGTGACCACAAACAGTCAAGCCACTTCTGAGAATGTTGACAGAATAGTGTGTGTATAAATTTGCTTTTTTTATGTTAGCAAACTTTTTTATTTTGAACAGCTCAGCATCTCAGCCGGCAGTGGAAGAGAGCTAAAATTCAATCCTAGGTCAAAAATGTTTTTTGATGATCCACTGAAAATCTCCTTTTCTATCACCAGCTCCACAAGATACAGAGCTAGAGTAGCATGCAGTTAAAAGCTAGAGTAGCACGCAGTTACATAGATGGTCAACCAGACAGTGGGTGATTCTAGTTTTCATTGTGTTAGTAAGATCTAAGACTATGCAATTTTTCTTAACTAGCTCTGCTCTAAATTTTTCATGTGGCAAAATTAGCTGTTTAGGAACTACTAGGTACTAGAGTATACATTTTTATTGCTGCCTAGACAAGTAAACTCAGGAGAATAAAACTTACAAACTATGTGAATCTGAAGGATGTTACACTCTTGGATAGATGTTATCATTCAGGGTTGAAGTTGTTTTAATTCATGATTTAATTATAGTAAAGCGTGATTATTTCTTCTCTGCAGCTCTTCCATTTAATCCTATGAGATCTTCATCTTAGCTTCTGTTCTTAGGTGTTAAATAGGAAGCAAGAATTACACATAAGCAGGGAATTTAATTTTGAAAGGGAAGAACAGTGTTCTTGCATTCTATCTTACTTTGTGAGAAGTACCTATCAATTTATAGCTTTATTGCTCACCAGGTGCTCACATGGATATGGTGAGGCAGTCAGATTTAGAGCCTTGCTGTCTTAAGATCTGCTGGCAGAATGCAGATTTAAGTTATAGCTTGTACCCAGCAGGAAGCAACTTGTAAACACAAAATGAAGCAATGCATACAAAAGTGCTGGCAGAAGCGTGGGTGTTGAGAAAGTTAGCAGTTTTCCTGTCTGAAGGAGCCAGGCCAGCAGATAAATCTTTGGAGTGATTTCTTCCTCTTAGAAAGTACTTAAGTGACCTTAAGCTGCTGAGCTGGCAGCAGATACGGCTCGAGTTCAGCAGATGCACATGTTCACACTGTGTGATTCCACCATAGGGACCCAAGACCTCGGGAACGAGCTTTAATTGATTAAAGTCATCCCAGGCATGGACAGTATTTGCATTGAGTTGTTGGAACAGCATGAACTGAAAGAAGCTCTATGGCCTACAAGCCATAAAACTGTACTGGCCACATCCTCCAATCATTTTTTGGCACCAAATTACACAAACTTGTCTTTTCTTGTCTTGTTCCACAGATAAATGACATAGATTATTTACTCATTTTTCAAAAGATCATACATAAAAATTATCTTCAGAATGTCCCTAGATGCACTGCTGGAAACAGCAACATAAAATCTTTTACAGAAAGGGTTCTCCTTTTTTTTTTAACCTTTGCAAAAGAAATATGTGTGTGTATCTCTTCAATTTGAAATATTTATTTATCAAGTGTATACATACAGACACACATATTTATAAAATTTATAAATTTATATATATTTACATTAAGGCTATTTTCAAAGAGTTGAGAATACTATAAGAAAAACTACTGCAAGGAAGACTTCCTCGCACTTTTTATCGTGGGTCTTACTATCTTCAGTGTAGCAGCCTACTATACTCCTATAATATTTAGACTGAGACCATGATGCATGTGAAATACCATTGATAACAGCTCACATTGACAGTACTGGCTGCAGAATACCCCCTCATGCCCAAAGACTACCAGTTTCATTTCTTTTTATTTTACATGGCCTCATAACTCCAGTTTCAATTAAACACATTTTTTATAATACACAACAGCTAAGAGCAAGTATGCCCAAGCCCAACTTAACTCTACATATATAATAAAAAAATAGAAGTAATCAATTAATATTTACATCTTCTACTGTCTACACCACCACTACGTGGAAGGATTGAAAGAAACTTGCCCATGGACTTGTTCAGGACAGTGACTTTTCAGCCTTTTTCTGACTGTTCAAAGACTGCTATTTCATGGGGAAAAATGGCATAACATATTATAAAATCCAAAATAGCAGGTAAAGTGCAAATAGGGAGAAAGTCTATCAGACAACTAACATGAAATATATATATATAAATCATGTTTTCACTGCAATTTTTTTTCACATTAGCTCACAAGTTCTTCCCCCATTGAAATGAAGGCTAACAAAAGGAAACAGGACAAGCCAGACCTGTAGTGTAAACCAGCCTATAGTTCCTCTGTCACTAAATATGAGCATATAAGAAAAATGAAAATGTTGCCTAAGCTTATTTAAAAAGTATTGTGGGTCATATGTTATTCATGCTTATCTTGAGTGTGAAAATACATGCTGAAAATTTTACCTCTACACTAATCCTTTTGGCTCAAAACAGTCTCTGTGATGCCATTCCAGCAACACACAGTCAAAAAACACTATACTGTTTAGACGAGTAAAAGCAACAACAGATGGAATTATCTAGCGTGAGGTTCTTGTAAGGCTTAAACTTCTGAAAATACAGATAATCTTGAAGAAACTTGTTGCATTATAAAGACCGAGTACAAACTCATAACAACAGGCCAAACACTGATTATTAAGTCCTGAATATGTTCCAAATCTTATGCAGCCAGATGCAAGAGGCATCAATATCATGAACCTCAGATACAGTAGTAGATGTAGGTAAGAAGAGACTGGATGCTCCTAACCATTCCATCAGTACAGATGGAGGCCAACTGCATCTACACCAAACACCCTTCTGGAGTCTCACAAAGCTGCAAGTCTGCCTGAGAAACACTCCAGAGGTGCAGGCTGTGCCTGGCCCATGGGATTGCATCCCTAAACATTGAGGCAAGCACAGTGCAGCAATGAATGCCATTACAGTTCCCACCATGTGCTTCCAAGATGCTCACCATCAGATTTCACAAAATAATAATCAAGTTACTTCCTACTTGACCTCTGATATCTCTGTATTTTAGGAGGGAGGAAGGTTTATTAGATCAATGACAGTCTTCCATGTGAACTTTTATTAAAAGAGTGACTGAGCACAGCATTGAGAGACACTGTTGTATGCAAAGCACAGGCATTTTTTCCAGAGAAAGGGCAAAACAGAGGTCGTTCCTGTGGCTGTGAGAACAACTACATAGCTTTCTAGCAAATAACAGCATTTTAATTTCAGGGTATTCTAGCAAATCCAACTTGGATAGTGCAAAATCTCCCTTTTCATGGTGTTTTGGCTGGAAATATTTTTTTTTGCACAAATTTATTTTCTGTGTGAAACTGCTTTTCATCTTTACCCAAGTATCTTTAATTGCATAGCTTGGGAAGTTGTCACTACATCATTTCCACAATGATAATGCTTTAAAGTTTAATTTATATTTATTATTATGCCATAAATAAAAAGTCACGATTATGAAAGTTAACCTGTGACATTTCAGCAAAGTCAGCAAATATTGTTGCAAGAACCTTAAGTGTAAGCACTTTATAAAAACACTTCCATAAGTAAAAAATTATCCATACTTCAAAGGCTGCTCAGTCAGGTTTTTATACCAAGATTGTCAATAAGATGCCTTAGAAGCTGTGGGTTTTAGAAGTATATTTTCATTTCTTTGTCATATTTTTATTTCCTTTTCTCTAAAAAGCTTTTTTTGCTCAGTGAAACATAAATAGTAGATCTTTATCAGAAAGAGACAGAAAAGTATTCTGGAGACCACCTAATGCACTTCCAAATGACTATTACTTTAATGAAATACTAGGGCTTGAAAATTTCTTCCTTGGCTCCAGTTTTCCATCTTATTTATCACAGAAATATAGCAAAAAAATCAGATGCAAAGGCATAAAAGTATTTTAGGCTTTGTTAGTATATGTGCTATATGAGCTATTTGATCTAAGAGCAACTGTGTCATTGAGTGAAACACAAAATATCAATCTGCTTTATGAGGAATAAACTAGCCACAAGTCTTAAAATTGTGAAAGTTACACAATCTCATTCCTTCATATTTCATTCTATTGTACTGCTTCTTTCACAAACAATTCATGCTGTCAAATGCTTCCAGAAGTTTTATCATACAACTATACAAGTTTTCAAAGCGAGTATGGTAGGTACATTCTTAATTGTACACTTCTTCGCAAGGAATCACGTACATTAGAAGATGGTTAGCATCACTGAAAAATACTCTGTACAGCAATTGACTGTTTAAATGGCATTGCTGAAACAGGAAATCTGAATGGAAGAAATGCCTTTAGTTTGCAATTCCGAGTGGGGGGGGGGACAGACACACCGGACGACACACAAACAAACAAACACCACACCAACCAAGAGTATGTTCAACCAAGACTACGTTTTTTCAGGACAACTCAGTTCCTTTGTAAAAGCATCGATGCATCAGTTTTATCTAGTTCAGCCTAATCCAGGATTTATCTCCTTTCCCAGCCTAATTCAAGTTATCTAAACCAGTTTTTCAGATGCTGGCATTTAAAACAGGTCATATAAACATTCAGAAAACCATCCTCAATGTGGAATCTTTACTAGGAGCAAGCCCCAGTGCTGACACTTACAGAAAACAGCTTCAGGTAGTGGTCATTCTAGGGGAGTTCTTCCATTGCTTTTATACACTCCTCCTCAGAAAAGACTCAAGCTACTTTCAGATACATTAATTAGACAGATTGGTGGCTGAGGGGAAATTATCTTTAAATGGAAACTGCTACTGTTTGTTACCTGGCCTTGTCAGAAAGTATTACTCATTCTCCTTTTCACTTATTGAGTAATAGTGGCTACTTCAACTTAATATCTGGAACTTTTATGGTGATATTTAGCATACATAAAACACTTTCTATTGGCCTCTTGCCCTCCAGGAGAAATCTTGTCTTCATGAAGTTAAACATAAAATATCAGATAGCTTCAATGGGGTATTTGAGTATCTTCTCTTGCATTTGTTACCATGACATGTGAGCATCTTTGGGGATCACAAGAGATTGTTGTAGTTTCCATGAAATGGCACTAATGTCATCCCATCCCTTTTTACAGAGATTAAAATTGAGATCTAGAGAGGCTACATCTTAATTGTAAATGCTAAGGACATACATACCCTATAAACACTTCAGGTGTTTTTATTTCCTTTTTAGTTTTAGTGAATTGATGTTCCATGTCTTTCAGATACAGGAATCCCTTTTCTGGCAATAATTTCCCTATATTTGTTGGATGGCAAAAGTGAATTTCAAGAATGTCACTGCTAGACATCTTTATGAACTCATACTCAACTTTTTTTTAGTTAAAGATTTTTACTTAAAACTGAAGACTTAGTCAATAAAAACAGTGGAAGATTCAGACTGAGATTCCATATTAATTTCAAGGGACAATCACCTTATGCCTTTCTATGTTACAATCCAAACTTGTTTTCTCTTTCCATTACTTAATTTCTCATACACTAAGATAAGATAAGTAGTACTAAAAAAAGTTTATGAGTCTGGTGGACATTAAGAGAGTGCAGGGTATGCTTCAGATTGGAGTGCAGAGGGAATTACACAAAGGAGAAATCTATGCAATCAGAATAGACTCTCTCAACTCCTTCCAAATTCATTGATGATAGATTGTGTGCTCTTTTCATTCATGTACACAGTGATCTCAGCTTTATTTAACCTTATCTTTTTTGTGCTGGTATTTTAACTGTACAGATTTTAAATAATCAAGAGGAATAGGTAGCTCACTAGTCTGATAAATGATCTTATTTTTAATAAACACCTTGCAAGACCTGTCTTTGAAAATGATTCAGTGTACCCCTATAAGGAATATAGAAAGTCGGGAAAGTGACTTATTCTACCACTTCTGTATGCTTCAGGTCTTCAGCATTCCTTTCAAATGCATCTGGAGTCTCATTTGCAACCTTTGCCTGCTGGTGAGTGCCAAAGACCTCTAGCAAGGGAGCTGTACTCACTTAAAAGGCCTGTGTGCATAACAAATGCCACTGCTGTTGCTTGGCAGCCCTTGTTCATCCTCCCAGGACCTGGCAGGACCAGAGTGCACTGTGGAAGACTGTACAAAAGACATCTGTAGCAAGTGTGCACACAGGGTTTGTTTGACACCAACAGCAGGTATGTTTACTAGCTCATGATGCATTCATGTCATATATGTTTGCAGATGTTGTACAGACTGAATTACTTATCAATATCTTAAGGGGCATCTGTTGTAGACAACAGAATGAGCCCCCCCTGAGATAGCTGCTGCTATATCAGCTGATGAAACTTAAGTAAGCTGTGCCTGCAGCATTCTCACCAGTCATTTCTCTTGGTATATGTTTCTACTTTCTAATTTTAAACTTGAAGCTGTCTGCTAAAGAATGACTCAGAGAAAGGATGGGTGACTTAGTACGGAGAAAATTAGAAGTCCAGTCATAGTCAACCCAGACTTTTGACCCTGACCCTGAGTCACATTAATTGTATGTACTGTAGCCCCCACATATAAATATACACAGAACCAAACAACTGCTTTTTAAGAAGTGTCTGGACTTTCATGAAGGTCTGACTCTGGGTTGGTCTGGAACTGAAAAAGGAGACAAAAGAAGAAAGAGCTCTTCGTGCAGTTTTTCCAGTCCTATTTAAAGAAAAAATTGTGCACAAAAATCTTGGCCTTACCGTAACAGCAGTATTGTGCTTGGCTTCATTGGGCTACTCAGGAGTCCAAAGCATATTAAGTGTGTTGGGATTCTGAGCTGACATGACAGGTGCAAGGCTTCTTATTTCAAAAAGCACTGTCACAGTTGGTCTCAGTTGTTGGCATTCTCAGAAAAGGTGGCAAAAACTGCAGGGGTTTGAGGGACAAAGTGGCTTTCTGCATTATAGGTTTGGGGCTTTTTCTAAATCAAAAAAAACCTATGAGCAAAGCCCTTACCCCCTATAAGTTTCCAAGTGCTTTTAAAATCAGATAAAAAACTAGTTTTGCCCATTTTAGGAAGTGGAAACTAGACAAACCTATGGAAAGAAGCTGCTCACAAAAGATCACAAGCACAGCAATGCTGGCAGTAAGAACTTCTACCTCTCAATCTACCCAGCAATGCTCTGTCCATTAGGAAACCCTGGCTTTCAGTCATGCGTGGATATCCAAAGCAAATTATGCTTGTAAGATTAATCTTACTGATTTAGCAATAAAAAAAAGCCATGAGAATTCCTGATGTTGTTGTTCACTTACTTTAAAGTTCATACCTTGTTCTAATTTGGCCCCACCTGCTGTCTCTGACAGACAGAACCTCTGATCATCTTAGCAGTAAAAGTGGGATGAAGTATTTCTTTAACTTACTTCTCCCTACTTAAATCTGAACATAAAGATAATTTTCTGTTGGTGATGCAAACCATGAAATATGTAGAAGATCAAAGACTGCAAAGTTGTAGTTGCTGGAATAACTCCAGTATTCAAAATTTCCTTGGTATTAATCTTCTTTTCCTCACAACTTTAACCTTGCATCATCTGGGGTAAACTGGCTTTGTGCAAATTTCCCTAAATATCAAGACAATTAAAAAGAGAAGGAAAGTTGCCTGCAATATCCCAGGGAACTTGTGAGAAATAGATTGGCAGTTGTGTCTTTCAGACTGTGCAGGGACCTTCCTAGCTAACCAGTCAGCTAATGAAGAGATGCATCAGTCCAACACAGAGAATTACTGAATTATTTTCTTTGAAAAGTTCCTCTTCTGCCCTCCCTGAACATGTACACACAGTCACCAGCTCCCCTTGACATAATCTTTTCTGAAAGATTAGAGAGGAAGTCAGAGTCCTTTGGAGGCTCTCAGGACCCATCCTTGATGAGAGGCAGGCTTCACTATCCAGACCCTTCTCAGCAGCACTGCACTTTGTAACTCTCAGTAAGTGCCACTAAAGACAGGTCTGAGGAAGGAAGGTCAGACCACAGGATGGGAGAGGCAAGGGGAGCTGCCTCTCCTTCTTGAGGAGATAACATAGCCATTTCTTCTAAGGCTTTTTTAATAACTGCCTGCAAAAGCACAACTGTGGCTAGGGACATTTGCAGTAACAACAGAAAGATGTACCCTACTACTTTCAAGAACTAAACTGCGAGCACTGTGTTCATCAGTTATGATACAGCTGGTCGTGCTGGACTCGGTAACTGCTCTCAGCCCACATCAAACAACTCCTGTGTCAGCCTAGGGGAACAGTCCCACTACACAGTCACAAAATTATTTCTTTCACCTTTACTTTAGTTGCAAGGAGTACTTCACAGGTTGGATCACAGCACAGTACTACCTTCAACTCTCCCTGACAAGGAAGATGGCAAGTCCCTTAATATCATAGTGAAGAAGCATTTTAAAAAAGAAAAGTGAGTCTTTGAAATTTTAAACAGGGCCAAACAGGGTTTGGAAGGAGCAAGCCCACATCAAAGTCCCAAGAAAAGACGTGTCTCTGCCACTCTTGAAATCTGATTTCTTTTAGAATTGGAGTGTCATCTTTCTGTTTTAATATCAAACCTAGAAAAAAGTAACAGCCTATTTTCTGCTACACTTTTGCTAGGGTTAAATGGAAAAAGAACAGAAAGAAAGAAAATTCATGAGACAACCCTCTCCATATACATTAAATCTAACAACTAGTCTGCCTTCACTCTTTGTGACAGTGGCTCTCCTCTTCAAAAATTGTTTCCATCAGTGGAGCCCAGAATCTTCTTTTCTGCTGCTGTACCACAGGGGAGAACTGTTATGATAAATTTGAGATCTGGCCTGAGATGAATCTGTTCCATAGACACAGTCATTTATTCAATTACACAAGCTCTACTTCTTTGGATGAGTTTCTGGGAATAAGAAAGCATGGATTTGGAGGAAGTTCTGTTTCTAAGAAGCTCAGATCCCTAGGGATCAGATATTCATGAGACTGCAACCACTATACATTAAACAAAAGGAACATCTTCTGCCCCCAGTGAAATGTGATGATGGCTCAACTCTCACCAAATGATCTATTTGAACATTGGTTCAAAGTGAACCACTTCTACAGCACTTGGAAAGCATTTTAGTAGTTTTCTACATCTATAAATAAGTGACTTGTTGTGCATTAGACTACTTTCTGGAAGGGAAAGTCTGGTGAATGCTTTTGTGGCTGTTTGCTCAGTAAGGGCTTCACATGTGAGAATTAAAGCAGTCATCCCAAAAATGCTGAATTCTTTCTTCCAATTTATTAGCATTCCAGTCAGCAAAACTGCAGACTAGTCATACACCACTAGTCAGACTACCTGCACACAGAGCAAATAGTTCATGACAAACCTCCAAATCTGAAATGAAGTGACTCACAATAACTGAACAAACTGAATAGCTGGCTATTCATAAATGTCTTACAAAGAGAACAAAGGCTAACCTTTGGAAAGTCACTTAGTACTCATAGTTGGCCATGATCTCTTTTTTTTTTTTTGCCCTTTAAAATAACAAGACTGATCAAAAAAAAGCAAAACAAGCCTTGAAAGAAAAGCAACATAATCTCAGAGAGATGACTCTTTAGATCATGCCTGAAACACCATTGCTGGGTCAGTGCAGCAATTACTTTGTGTAGTTCTATGAGAGGTGGGAGCTGTGAGCCAAAAGTAAGAAACAGGGCCAGAATCAGCACCAACTTGCCACCAGCAGTGAAAAAAAATGTGAAGAGGATGTTTTAACAAGGCATTTCCAAATCCACACAGGTCTCCGTCTGCCAGTTACTTCAGCTTCCTTACTCTTATTCTGTCTAGCTTCATGTAGGTCTTTATGGCATATTCAGCTGAGCACTTTTTGTTAGTGTGGTAAACAAAGTGTCTAACACTTCTCAATTGGAATATTTTATTTCATCTATCCTTTCCCCCAGAAAAACACTATGTGTGAATTGAGTATTTGAGACACTCTTGAGCATGATTCACAATTCCAGCTGACTAATACATAACTATCTTTCTCCTCATCTCTTGCGCGTCTTTTCTGATGTTTTGCCACAACTGTGGCCCTTCATCTCTCATCTGAACCTAGTTTGTGATTATGAAGAATTATTGGCAAATAACAGTGTTACAGTTTTCATCTCTTTATAGGGAGCAATTTTTCAGATCAGAACTATATAATCAAGGTAAAACACTCATGATACATACAACACTATACTTAAACCGCATGTGTGCGTGTATCCCTGCCCAAGGATGGCCTGTACTCACTTGGTGATGTGGAGGAAGGCACCATTGAAGATCTAGACTCTCTGGAGGTGGAAGTTCACTGAGGGTTTTTTAAAGGTCACCTGTATTATTACTACAGCTGCATCCGCAATCAGTGAAGCAAGTGATTCTGTCTGACAGTTATTAGTACTCCCAGAGCTAGCAAAAATAAACATATCCAAAACACTGCCATCTTTTGATTTCCTTTCATCACATGTCTTAAAAGCCTGTTTCTTTGGAGTTGGTTTTAGACCAACACATTGAATGGATTTTAATTATATATTTGATTCTGCTGCAAGTTATTACATTAAAAAGAACTTAATGGGTATGATATGTACATAGATTTTAAGCAAGGCTTAGCTTTGCCCTTCTCTGCTTTCATAAATATATGAAATCATAGAAATCCAGCTACCATCCCATTCAGTTTGATCAAGCCCAGGGGATGGCATTGGATTTACCTATACACTACTGAAAAGCTTTCGTATAGAGGAGAGGGAATGTATCCAAAGACTCACTTGGCCAAGACAAAACTGCACTCTGCAGTGAGGACCCGGGGATTCCTCATTTAGGTGGCTAGCAATAGGAACACAGACAAATCCATGGATCCCTAGCTGATACACTGAGTTGTGCCACATCAATGCACGGATTCAGCATATTCCTGGCCTGGATTGATGAAGTGTAAGGGCAATAAGGAATAAATCTAAAGTGTTACAGTGTAAAACGTCTTCACTGCAAACATTGGATCAGACTCCACTGAAATTCAAGAGCCAAACTAAAGTGATTCAGTTTGATGATCTCAAACAGTTTGTTGACTACAATACCTAACCTCTGAAAGGTCTTTTACACATGACCTGCTAGCAAAGCTATTTCTGAAGTGATAAGACTGAATTCTGACCAACCAAGGAATCTCAGTTTTTTAATGTGAGCAACACCTGTATTTGTGAAACAGACAAATTACATAAAACAGAGTAATAAACCTTTCCTAACTCTGCTCTTCAGACCACTAAGAACCAAGCAGTGAAGAGCAGCATGGATAATGCTTAGACAAAAAAGATTTTGTATGTTGGTGCCTATAAAGAATATTACAGAAGTAAGCTTTCCACTCACCCCCATTGTCTGATCAAATCTTGTACTAATTAGCACCCAGATAGCAAGGCACAGGTTTACCCAATGCCCTAAGAGATTCCACAGGGTGGAAAGGATCCTAAAGTGGAGGAGGCGAATTTAAAACTTCCCTTAATTTTTCTGCATGTCTCTAATGAATGTTACAGCCTAGCAGATTTTTGGCAACACATATTGCTAGGGTATTATTTTTAACTTTGCTTCCTAAATCAAATAGCCTACTGTTTTAAAGCAATTTTGTTCCCTATCCTAAGGATTAGCTCAAGCATTAACAAAGTGGGCCATGGAGGGCTGTGACGGAGACTGCGTGTGGGCAGCACTTTTGCTAATTTGACCTCTTTTCACAGAAAGGAGAGGAAACTGTGATCTGAAGCTGACATTTCCTTAGAACATCGCCCAGCTTTCCTAACACTGGGACCACAATTCACTGATAACAGGGCTTTGAAGTAGCTGGAGCAGAGCCAGGAAACGTTGGAAGTATTCTTCAGAGAATATCTGTTTCAGATTACTCCAATTTATAGTAAGCCACACATGCTAACTTTAGCATTTCTTCTGCCTTTAAAGCTTTTTGTCTTCTGGCTGATTGATCTTGAGCCTTTTCCTTTGGCTCAGTACAGTAACATTTCTTGTCCAAACACTGCATTCTTACTTTGCATCCAATTTCTTCCCCAACACGTGTCACTAGGTTCACTTATCTTTCTCATCCTCTGACCCGCATTAACTTTTGCAAATATATGGTTTTGCTGGAGTTGAAGCAGAACTTGTGGCAAACATTGCACCGAATGAGGCTAAGCAAGCACATGCTGTGTTTCTTTAGTTTGTTCATTCACACCTGCAGCACTGAATCTTCCAGTTCTATTCTTCCCCTCCTCACCATCAGGAGCTGTGTAAAGGTAACTCAGACAGGAGTTAGGTTTTCTAGTACCATTTGAATTAAATTGGTGTTGTACATACAGCTTTCATAGCAGGTAGGGCAAACCAACCATAGCAGCTCTGCAGGGCAAACCACTCATTGCTGAGGATCTGACATCCAGTTTCCTCATACTAAGTCTAGCCTAATCCCAGGTACTGAGCGTTCATTTGCAGCTGCAGGGGTTTACATGCACGACTTTCAGCTCACAACTTTGTGCTGCTGCAAATCAAATCTCAGGAAGACGGTGATGGCTGGTAACACTCTTCTGATCCAGACCATAACAGCAATACAGAAGCAACATTGGGTCCTCCAGAATTCTTGGCTAAAAAAGGGTGCCAGAACAATCACGCTGCGCACTGAAATACAGAGCGGTTACAGCAAGCTGTTGGTCTACAAGCATCCCTCACCTGTCTAGCCAATGATTCACATCTGTGGCTCTGAGCACCTTTGAAGCAGAGCCTGATGCATTGTCTGCTCTTTGGTCACACCACAGGACTGCTAACAAGTATGACCTTTCACTGCTCAGCCTAGCCATCATTTCTAGGACATGTGTAGATAGCTGAACAGAGCCCATTAAACCCATTCTACAAGTCTGTGGAACAACTAATGCCAGCATGGTTTAGCATCTAACCTATGGCGTGAAAGAGTCCATAACCTTCTAAAAAGCTCCAAGACACTCTTTTACCTGTTCCCCAGCTGCTACTTAACATCGATCAATGTTACACAGAGCAAGAAAAGTGGATAGCAGGCTATTCCATCATCAGACACTTGTCTTGGAAAGACCGAATTTATACAAATTCTTAGGTTCAATGTATCAAAACTATGACAAAAGTAATCCATATAACAGGCTCCCTTTGTCAAATACAGCAAAAACACCTCTGGGACAGTATTTCCTTTTATCACTATTGCAAATAACTTAGGATGCTTTGCAGTATAAACAATGCCAAAATTATGAGTTGGGCTCTCAGACTCTTACATTTTGAGTTCCTATTTTTACGTCTGTTATCTACTGGCTTTGATAATTTCCCCTGTCAGGAGCTTAAAAAGATTATCTGAAATGGTGGGAAGACCAGCTCATTCAGTGGCAAGAAACGGACTCTACACATGCCAGGTGGTTGCTTGTTGCTCTTCCTCACAAGCTGTGAAATGAACACGGACAAAAAAACATCTGTGCATCTCACTAACATAAAGGCTCATGTGCACTGCCAAATACCAGCAGCAGCCTGAAAATCTAGAAGAAGCTTTTCAAAAGGGGAAAATCTACGTAAGACTTTGAAGGGGGCAGGGGAAACAAACAAACAAACAACAAATCACACCAAAAACAACAAAATCCACATACATCCAGAGAGCCCTAACTAAATTTGAGCTCTACTCTTAAGCAAAAGGTAGTCTCAAATATTGCCTTGGAGCTAGGGCTAACTCCCCATATTTCCTACCCTTCAACAATTCTCATACTTATAAAATACTGTTCCCACTTATTTCGGTGGGACTTCCTATGTAAAAAAGTTTCTGCTGAATATGAATACATATATTCACCCAGAGCACGGTGCCAGTAAACTTTGGGAAAGTATAACTTCCCTGCTGTTATCATATGTTTCTGCTCTTTCTTTTCTTCTTGGGATCTTAGACTATGATTTCACGAAAGTCTGTCCCCTGAAATTTCTGAGTTTTCCTTACTGTCACAATAACAGCCAAAAAAGTAATATTTTCAGAAAAGACAAAAATGGAATGAATCCATTTTCCATATTGAAGCAATGTTTCAAGACTAAATTTACCCACATTTATTTTGACTGAAACAACATTTCTCTTGACGTGTTTTATTTTGAATGGAACAAATATTTAATTACAAAAATGTGATGGATGAGAAATGATCTCACAAAGAAAACTGCAAATCTTTAATTTCGAGTTGACCTGACACACTGTTTTTTCCTTCCATTTTTCCGTTCAAATGTAATTGTTCAGACAGTCATTTGGCAGAAGGCTTTACCATTTTAAAGGAAAAAATTCGCTTGGTTAACGAAAACCATTGTGGAAACAAGCGCACCTCATGGAACAGACACCCACTGCGATAACAGGTACCATAAAATCATGAAATTTGGTAGGAACTGCACTTTCTCTGAACTTTTTAGTTCACCCTAGAAGGTGCAGACTGTCCTTCTTCCAGATTTTGGTCACCATCAACTTAATTTTCCCAATTTTAACATTTGCGCCATGTGAAAAGTTGTCATTAATTGACAATCAGAGCCTGTTATTAGATAGCAGTCAAAATTACAACTTGGCATGAAGACATACTTTTGATACTTCCTGTTCAAGTTGCCTAAATGAAGGCAAACTAGTGCTAGAGAAGAAATGGAAGACTCCAGGAAAGAGGTGTGTGTCGGCTTGATTCCCGTGGTCTTGCACATTTACTGTGTTGTGTGGAACTTGATACATTTCAGTACATTGCAGCCAGTAAAATGTTACTCAAACGTATAACCCAGAATTAATTTACTTTCTAAATTGCAAAAGCACATTAGTAATGATGACAAGCTTCCTGCGCAGCACTTTAACCACTCTTTTCAGAAGCTATCATCCAGCATAAGAGTATGTCAAACTCCCTAAGTACCATGATGTCAACTCAAGGAGAGAAGTGGTTTCGTCAAGGTCACACAAAGGTTGCACAAGAAAGGTGAAAACTGAGTTTAGTTTCCTGTGTCCCAGTAAAGAGCTTTGACAGCAGACCATCATCTCTCACTGATGTCAGTCCATGTAATAAATGATGTCTCCTTGGTGGGGAAGTGCCCAATCTGACATCATTAGCAGACCTGGAATTGCTAAAAGGTTTAGGGCTTCAGTATGTTTTGTTTTTAATTGAGCATGAAGCTGTCTTGGCAATAATACCAAAAAAGCCTTACACCCAAATAAAGTCTGTTTGGATTGGCTGGTCTTCATTAAATGATTCAGAACAACAAAGCTGTACCTTCTTTCTTCATGTCAGCACGGTTGTCAGGACTAAATATTGTGGACTGCACATCTTTGAATTAGATTGATTGCACAACGTTTGTGAAAGGGCAAAACATTTGAAATGCATCTTGTGTGGGAAGAAAACAAATGGATCAGTCCTCCTCCCGTTTGAATCTATTTGGATCATTATAAAAACAGATAAACTGCTGAGTAGAAGACTAATAAGTAGGGTCATTCTTGCAGGAAAGTGCTCGTGTCACGCTCACCCTGGGTAAAACTAATATATCCTCATACATTTCTTCTTGGTTTGTAAAATGAATAGTTGAAAGTCCATGAGAGTGGACACATTTCTAAATTTAGGAAAAATAGCACATTAACTCCCAAACTTAAAATCATCTTTAATGGCACTGTTTTTCCAGTGATCATTGTTCTTGTTGAAGATCAGAATCCAGCAAATACTGGAAGACGTTTCCCTCATTTCCTTCTAACTCCAGATTTACCAGCTCATGAAGGCATTCCATGTGCTTCATATACCACGTGCTTCAACTGCCAGAATGTATATTATCCATAATTGATTTAATACCTCAGCATTGGGAACAGTAACTGTATAGTAAGATAAATGTATTGTGTCTGGTTTTTGTTCTTCTCACCCCTGAGATACATCCATTTTACACAGACAACAAAGACATTTCTTCTGTAGCATTATCAAATTTATTCAGTAAGAGCTCAGTCCTACCACATGGGAAGTTTTACCCCCCAATTCAGCAAAAGCAAGGTGCCAGTTTGCGACTGTATATCTAATGCAGCATTTTCACAGACATCTTAAACCAATCTGTGAGATGCCTTTGAAAGGAGTGCTTTACATTTACTTTATACACGTTCTTGTTGCTTTTCCTGCACAAATTCCAGCAACGGTGTGGCCCTGCAATCAGTCAGAGGAATCAGCTGAGCTGGCAGAATGGGACCTCTACCAAAAAAGACTAAATTTTTCGCTGGATCAGCTTACTGTATGATTGCTAGTGCCAAAGGGAGGAACGGGCATGAGCACCTAGTTAGATGGAGCAGTGAGACTGGAACAGTCACTTCTCTTACTGCCTGAAGTCAGCTTAGGCTTGGAGGGCCATCAGCAAGAAGCATGTCTTTTAGGTGTATTGGGACTCCATCCTTCGCTGATATGTCAAAGTTAGATCATCACTGCAGAGGTCTGGACTTAAATCAGCTAACAATTTGTCATTTTACAGCCAGTCTGCCCCTGAAACTGAATATATTAAGTACTTCTCCAATAAAAATGAAATATATCCTCACCAGTAGTCACTCCTGTTTTCATAAAGGGCAAAGCAAGAAGATCTATTCTTAATCATATGCCTGACTCTGCTGAACACATTGTGCTTAACTGTTCGTCAGCCCACAGCCATGATTCAACTGTAATTATGACTCTTCCCCTGAAATAGCAATTTCATCTATCATTATTATCATTATTATTACTGCATTTTTTAAAAAGGCAAATAGCATCTACCTATGTGGAATGTAGGAGGACTGTTTTCCTACTGATATTAGAAAGTTCTCTCACAAAGTAAACATTGGCTGAACCTCAGAGTTGGTATACTGTTTAGGAATGCAGCCTTGCACAAAGCCAGAGGCTTTTCAGAGTGTTAAAAGAAACCTCAGGCATTGGAGTCATCCCTAGGAAGCAGATGAAAACGATGTGTATGTGTGTCAAAATGCCAACTACAACTGTGTGAATATGTCAACATGACTTGAGTTGGTAGGAAGACAAGGCTCTATAGAACAATAAAAAACACTTTTTAAAAGGCTGTTTTCTGAGATGGATTAATGGCATTAAAAAATTAAAAGATAAAAACAAAGAAAAAGAAAAGCTGAAGTAGAAATTACAAATGAGTCCCTACTCTTGCTCTTTAAAACAAGGTTAGTAATTACAAGCACATAAAAAATCTGGAATATCATACGCTTTGTTCATTTGTAATTAAGACTTGAGTGTTATCTTAATTTTTCTCTCCATTTCGTACTTGCTGCTGTTTAACCCTGCAAGCACCTAAAAATCACACAGTTTGTTCACTTGCTCTCCCTCCTCCCCAGTGGGATGGGAGAGAGAACTGGGAGATTAGAAGTAAAGAACTCATCTGTTGAGATAAAGACTATTTAATAATAAAAACAACCCAAACTTAATAATAATAATGCCAATTAATTGTAACAAGAATAGGAACAATGATAATAAAACATCAAAGTTATACTCAGCTCACAAACAGCAGTCAACAAAAACATGACAAGGAAGGGGTAAGTCTGTGGAACCAAGATGGGCCACTACCACAAAGGAGAAAGGAAGGGATTGAAGGAGGAGGAAGGGGTCATTCCCTGCAAACTTCTCAATTTATAGTGAGTGTGATATTTATGGAATAGAATACAACCAAGGTTTCACTTGCTCCCCACTTCTCCTGTGAAAAGAGAGGGAGAACAAAAAAAAATTAAAAATCCCAACAACAACAACAACAAAATGAAACTATAACCACAGGTGCAGGTGAAACCTTAGAAAACATTCTGCAAGGACAACATGCTACCAAAGTGGTAATACCAGAAGTAGAGCCAGGCGGAAAATGGAAAAGAAAGCCATAGAAGACAACATTTCAATAAGTGTATTAGGAACAAAATCTGAGCTACTGTCCCAGAACCTTAGGGGCCTTATAGCAATATCTGTCCACCCTCCTCCAGGACAGAGTTTAAGCCATACTTCACCTTGCGATGATGCACCTTGATGTCTACTTCTGAGGTAAAGTAAGGCAGTCACAGGGCACTCTCAGTAGCGCACATCTGATGAGATATCCCATGTCAGAGAAGCCTGACACAGGTGTGTCAGGTGACACATCTCACACACAGATGACACAGATCAGTCCATCCACTGCAGCAATATCTCACAACAAAAGGAGGTTGAAGTGAGGATTTCAGAATCTGCACGGTAATGTTTTCTATCTTAATTTCTGTTTTCCATTTCCATCCAAAACCCAGCATTTTTTGTACATACAAACAAGAACACATTTCTCCCTCATATTGCTAATAATACTGTGTAGCAGAGATACTTCAAAGCTGAAACTTATGACCTAGCTGGAGACTGAGCTCTTTGACTGATAAGAGTAAGGTGAACAAGGTATGTTTGATGAATATTTCTGGCTGGTAAGGGAGGGACAATGTTTATGGGCCTTTCATTTGCACAGTGCTATAATGTAATGATGGAAGGCCAGGATTTATCTGTGTAAGCAAAAGGTAATATGCAAGATAGCGCTATGTTTGATCTCCAGCAAAAAAGCAAAATGTAGTCTATCTGCACAGATACAGTAATGAAATGGCTCTCTAGTCAAAAAAAAGCAGATATCTGTGGTTAAGCAATCAAATGGGGAAATTAGATAGATATGAACAATCCTGTGTTGAGTAGTGAGTTGATATAGCAGGTAAAATTACATATTCTTGAAACTCAGCATGGTTGCAGTGATGACACTCAGACTCATAAACTTGTTTTAATAAAATATTTGGGGGGCTTACTAGCACAGTAGGAAAAATAATTATTTTCTGCTCCTTTTCATCAAGTTAATGAGAAATTACTTGGAATTGGATGGAATAGAGACCTCCATCACCACCTCTCCTTTGTTGATAAGGCCAATTCCAAAGGCTCTTCTGTTTGGGCTTGCACGTTCCTGATATCATTCCAGATTCCTTGAAATATGAAATACTGTTCCCAACATATGTTATGAAGACACCAAACAGCCAGCTGCAAGCAGAACTTTATGTCGAGTCACATGAAAATGATCAGTTTCACAGCATAACCAGCAGCACATGCAATCATCATGAGTTTCACATTTCCCACCAAAATTAGGTAACAGTGGAAGAAAAGTAGCAATGCCAGGAAAGACAGGTTGCCTAATGCACAAGAGCTGGACAAAGGATTTTGTCAAATACAGTCCACTGAAGGATTCATAGAGCAGAATTGTATGCACTGGGTGCCAGTGAAGGTCTTCTGGTTTCTCCTTGTTTGATCCCCCCAAGAAAAAGCACTGGAAGTCCCCAGAGGTAATCTGACACAACACTGGGAAGAGATCCGACAATCAATATAGGATGGAACAGAATAGGATGGAATTACACAAAGTCAAGGTAAGTACTTTTTGTAACAGTTTTTCTACTCACTTCGTGACTCTGATCTAACAGTCGGTATCCTCAAATGCTAAAGGAAGTAAATCAAACATTGGACTTGTGCCTCCCCTATAAAAAGTCTTGAATATTCACCTACTTTAATTCACACGCTTAATAAAAAGCTTTTCAGTAATATGGATAAGAGGAATCTGAAATATCTTATTAAATGTGTAAGTAACACATATAGATGGCATAGGCATCATTACAATCACAAAACTAGCCAAATTCTAGTCTCACTTCAGTAGGGCAGGGGGAATTGTACCAATCATAAAAAAAGACAAAACCCACAATGATTCTGAGACAAAATTTCCAACAAAAAAAAGTAGTAAATTCAGGTCAACTAAAATATCCTGCTTTGTAAGGCAAAATATTTCATTTGACTTGTTTTGATAATATATTTTAATTTCCATATATATATATATATATGCTTTCAGCAGGACAGATTCATTATTCTTTAATTACAAGCCCAATATATAAATAAAATTTGCCTCAAAAAAAAACAACCCTAAAAAACAAAAGTGTGTCTAGATAAGGAAATGTTGTCTTTCAACCTTACAAAAGCACAGAATTCTATTATTACTTTCAATGAAACTTCACTGAAATTGTTAAAATCCACTGGAAATTTTCCAGTACCCTCTGTCAACATAGATATCCATAATTCCATCTCAGAAAAGCAACCTTAAATTTCCTTCAGAGCATTTTTAGATGTCAAGAGAGCAGCTCTAAGAGCAGCCTCCTGTCTGTCAGAGCACTGTTAGCACTGGTTGGCACAGAGGCGGACTGTGGCCCTTTTTCATCTAGCAGCTATTTGATGCAGCACATTTGTTATTCTTTGCTGCCAAGGAGACAATCTGGTTTTCATTTCCTCTGAAGAAGAGCATAATACGATGAGTAAAACATCAGATATAATTAGGCAAAATGGTTGAGTGCCTGACTGAGCAGAGAAATTGAACTGTCCTGGATATGAAAGATAGCCATGCACCTGAGCAAGAAAAGAGAGAAAGGAGAAAAGTGCTGCCCTCTCAACTGGAACATGCAGAAGCTGTTGCGAGTTCCCCTTTTCTTCTGCAAGTGGGATATTTCCTAGGGATTATGCAGACTAATTAAGTGTCCCCTCATAATATCTGGAAAATGGAAGAGAAAATGCAGATCCTGCTGTTCTCCTACATAATTAAGTAAAATATACCTTAAGATTAAAAACCTGATTCCTGCACATTTATATGTCTCTACACAACCTGTAGACAATTCTCCAGTGTTTTATGCCAATTACTTGTGATACTCTTTGAAAAATGTCCCTTAAATTATACAATGAGACACTTGTCAAAAGCCTTCTGCTGCTAACAGCAAACACCAATTGATTCATGACAGTTCACAAGAAGGGAACATTTTGGAGCAAGAAAACCTGAATTGTCACATTCCTCTAAGCCATGACAGTGAGTAGCATCACCTCATGCCTCATAATCCATGAGGTTATGAAGGACTGCAGGACTCTCCTAGAAATGCAGGGACCCTTCAGAAGAAAGCGAAAGGGCCAGCTATCAGGTAGCTGAAGCTTTGGCCCCACCAAAGATATGCAAAGACCATGCAGGGTGCAATTAACAGTGCCACCACTCACCTCATACTTCTTTCCATTGACGCTCAGTAAATACAGTATTACTATGGCTAGTAAAATACCACAAGCTTCATACTAACTCTGCACTCCTCGCCTGGAGTTATGTCAGCCTGCCTAGAGCTTTCTTTCAAGCTTTACTCCCTTTTGAAAGTAATTTTTTATGACCATGTGGTGATACCTTTATCTGCTTTATTTTGCTTTCCATTTTTAATTATGTTGTATAGCCATCATTTTTATAAAGGCAGTTGTAACAAGCAGCTCTTCTGCAGTAACGAATGAAGTAGAATGAAATATTATCTTGAATAACAGTGAAGTTTAAGTGAATAAATAGAAAGGTATAGCAACAGAAGTCTTGGAAGTGATGATGCAGGCCACAGCGTAGAGGAGTACAGGCATGAGGTAATAGTCAAGGAGGCACAAGACAGCACTAGAGGCCCTGGAAGTGTAAACATCTCACCTATAAAAAACCTGCGGACTCAGGAAGTGTATAAAATTGGCATTAGGGGAATAAAATGGACTAAAACAGGTGTAAGACACTCCAAACAGCAAATCTGGGTGTAATGTGGAGGCGCAGACTAATGAAAAAAAAAGCAAGTGTTCTAGGATAAAACCTAGAAGTAGTCCCAAATATACTCTAGAGTAAGAGGAAAAAGCCTTTCAGAGCCATTATCATAGCTCTTCACATGTAGGACTTAGGACACTGACTCCTCTTCCAGACTGAAGCCAGAGACTTCAGGACACAAAGGGCAGTGGAAGGGCATGTGTAACAGCAGAGAAACAGTAGGTATGATGGAGTGTGTATGCAGCGATTTTAGTTACATCATTATTAAGATATTTTATAGAATTTAATCTATTTTGCCTTTCTCTAATATTTAGATCTGGACTAATAATTATTCATTAAGTATTCGGATAGCATTTCAGTTACACAAATAATATTCAACATTACATACAAGCTATGTTTTCTTTCTGCAGAACAAAACTTTGAGTGTAACACTACCTTTTACTCATGGATGGTCTTCATACATGCCCCGGAACCCCAGGGATGTAGGACAGTGTGACATGTCCATCTGCATTGATGGATGGACCCTGGGTAGTAAACTCAGCACCACCAGCAGGAGAAAGATTGCCAGCACTTCTTAACCAGCACAAGGGCATATCTGTGTCATGCTTTGTGGGCTGAAGTAACGTGACTGCTTGTGCTCTCCAAGGCTACCAGCTCCAATCATGAAGTCATAGCCTCCTGGTTAGCCCAGCAGTGAACACAAACCCTGCTAAGAGCCAGGTTTAGACTACCCTAGGTTCAGCACTGGCATAACACAGCCACAGCACTCTCAGTTTACACCTGGCTCACATCTGGCTGCTTCAGAACACAGGCTTCTCTCTGCCTGCAAGTCATCTCAGAGTCATGCTTGCAGATACAGGCCAGAAAACTCCAGTTATTCATGAAAGTTTTTTGCATTTGCCCCCCACCGTTGTTTTTTTTTCTTTTTTCATCAAGTCTTGAAGTGTGGCTCCTCTCCAGGAGGGCACTCAAATAGTTTACTAGCAAGAAACAATGCCTATGACTTCAGTAGCAGATTAGGCAGCAGTGATACTAGAAAAACAAACATTATACGTGGTCTTCTGTGAGAAGATGGCCATAGCTAATCATCCCAAAGCAGCACTGGAGATGAGCCAGAAGCACACCTCATCCCACTGCAGCTCAACACAAAATGATCTTCAAGTGGATTTCCCTCTCCATCACCAATGTTCCCATACAGGACAATGCTTGTCAGCTACAAGAGACAAATGGACCTGTACACTTCAAGAATGCATTTAAATTGTTACCTGGATAAGCAGTGAATCATGAATGCTTTCAGGTGTAGCAAAAGAGGGAGACGTGACTCAGTGACACAAACTGATTCAGTCTAATAATTGTCACCGCTGAGAGTGTCAGGAGGAGGTTTACAATGGCTCTGCAGTCTGGCTTTAGCCTTAAGAGTTAGGGTGGGGACTGTAAAGAATTGGCAGCTGATAACAGAAATTGAATTAAATCAGAATATCTATCCCTTTGTTTATTCATCATCTTGAAATATTTATAATGGTCCAAATAGCCCTCCACCCTCCTTGCACTGGAGCTTTTAAATGTGTGTCCAGATTCAAGACTGGCAGCATTTTGAGTCCATCTCTGGATTAAGCCAAAGCCTTCTCCTTAGGCCATTAACAGATACTTAACAAAATGAGAGCAGAGTTTAAGCTAGCCTCAGCTTTGTATTTGCTGCCTAAACCCAAATTAATGTTAGGTGTTACAAGACTAAAATTATCCCTAATGAACCCAGAAAATGGCATCCTAGATGAAGTCATGCAAGGCCTGACTCCAGCCAACAGGGCTCTGCTCTAAACACAAATAAATATATATATAAATAAATTTAGAAGAAACTGCCCTTAACAGGGCAATCTGTATTACAATACCTACCCAAATGTATTTCAAGTCTTCCTCTGACTTAAGTTTAACATATTTCTCAGCTCTCTAATTATTTTCTTTAAAAATAACTGTACACAACATCCATATTAAAATCATGAACATCCATAATGCTTCTGGAGTTCACATCCGCCATTTTCTTTGTTCTTTTTAAGGAGATGGCTGCCTGTAAGGAAGATTACATGTTGCCTTGAATTTTCCCAGATTATATTTGCTTGGCTCCAGCATTATAGTTCAGCCTTTTGTACACAGGGAGAGGACAGCTGGAACATTTCAGATACAGATGTGAACCTCCTCAGAGTTAATTCTTCACATTATTGTTTCCATCTTCAATTTGAGTTACCAGCTTGTATACTAGTCTTATATAATATGTACTAGTTTTGGTGCACCAATACCTTCTGAGAGTTATTGGCTACAACCATACATGCATACATACAACTTCATACATACAACCTGAGACATCCTGGTTTATGTGATTGATGGTGAGTTCACAAACATATACATGGAAAAAAACTCTGCTACCATAAGAAGAGTTATTTAAACAATTAGCATCATGTATAATTATGCATGAATAAGAATAGCTCTTCTAAAACCCCTTAGCTTCATTCCTTACTCTCCACTGTCCCCATGCGTCCCCTCCTTTTACTCATCTGAAATTCCTAACTCTGCAGACAGTTGTCTTTGTGTACTGTTTTTGCTGGAACTACAAGGCAGTTTCTCAAAGGGTTTTTGAACGATGACACTTTCTCTCAGGCTTGAAGAAACAGCTAGCTCAGATCCCTCCCACGTCCTCTGCACACTTGCTGCAGAAGAGCTGTGAGGTGTTTATGATGATCTGTTTCAGACTCCTTTAACACTGGACGCTCTGGCCTCATAGTCTGACAAGCAATTGATAAGTCCTCTTTTCTGGGCTGAGAATGACCGACCTTTTCCTCTCCAATTCCCATTATAGGGTAGCCCTCTGTCCTCTTTCTTGGCCAAGTGCCATGGGAAAGACAGTGTGCAAAGACAGCTCAAATAATGATGTATGAATTTAAAAAGAAAAAAAAGGAAGAAAGCAGCTTTGAAAATTATTCCGCAGGACTGTGCACACACCAAATATATGGGAGTCTTCTTATCATGTAAGGATTCTTTCTCACATCCCCGTGCTGGCTCCATACATTGAGATGAGCCTTGCTTTAAGCAGGTTTCCCTGGATGTGCCTGATCTCTAGGAAATTTAGAAAAATTATCAACTGGGGTCAATTTCCAAACAAAATCCATCACACTCAGGGCACATATTTTTAACTTTACAAGCTATTAGTTAAGCTGAAAGAGAAAATTGTACCATCTACTGCAGGTTTCCCTAAACTCTTGAGTTACACAATCTTGTCAGTTCACCAGAGGCCAGTGAGACCATTGTTGCTTGAATAGCTAATGGGAGGTTGACAGGAAGGAAAAGCCAGCCACTTAAAACGTGGAAAAGTCACTCATGCTCTCTATTAAACTTTTAGAATTCCCTCTGATTTGATGAGGTGCTTTTCATCCACCACTTACTGCAAAGGTACAGTTTCTCAGTATAATGTCATAAAACATTTGGTAGCTTATAGAGCTGCATTACCTGATTGATATCCATATCACACTTCACCCATAACTGTGCATAAATCAAACTCCTAGCTTCCAGAAAGGTTAAAAAAAAATATTAAAAGGTACAAAAAAGAAAAGCTACCGAAATATCCTGATTTAAAGAAGGCAGGGAAAAAGGAAGAAATAGCACAGCAAAACCTGATCTTGTAAAATATTCAGTCCAACTTCTGTATAAGATGTGACTAAAGGTATCCAGGCCTAAACTT
The DNA here is from genome assembly GCF_000695765.1 of Mesitornis unicolor. Classification (NCBI taxonomy): domain Eukaryota; kingdom Metazoa; phylum Chordata; class Aves; order Mesitornithiformes; family Mesitornithidae; genus Mesitornis; species Mesitornis unicolor. Next base: position 25,244 of record NW_010207265.1, read on the forward strand.
TTCAGCCCAGACAACTGCTTCTGATGCATTTGTTTTATGCCTAGTCATTAAACACTTTTCAGGGAAAGTAATTCGTCAGAATCCCTCAATGTTGAGGACCCCTAAAACACCATGCAAATGGTAGAATATTGAGAATAGACACTTAAGGTAGACACTTTTTCAATCTACAGTCAGTACTGACTATCAAAGTGAATGGTAGAGATATAATCCAACACATTTCCTTTCTTCTGTAAATCTTTCTGAAATTAGGGGTGAAAATGCTTATACAAGTTCAGTTTGGGATTTCCAGAAAAAGAGTAAGAAGTTTCACTATACAAACAATAATTACTGTAGCAAAAGAAAATGCCAATGGTGGAGGGGAAACAATGAGGGAAAGGGCGCTTTTAAGTCCTGATTTTTTTTATGTTGGCTGCTGCCATGCAGAGAGACAGACATTCCCTGTTTATTACAGTGTATGGCAACATCATTTTAAATCAAGACACTGCTTCATTTGACTGGCCTAGGAAGCTAGAGAATGCTGTTTTCAGTAGGACTGAAAACTGCATCAGAGTCTCAAGAGGGGTAGTAAACAGCCCCAAGGACTTGATAAGAAGGGATTAAAGACTGGTAAAAGGGTATTGTCCACAGAAGAAGAGGAAAAAAAACAGTACTCATTGGTAAAGAACCCAAGTACACCATATACCTGATGAGCAGGGACACCTTTCTCCAACATCAAAGTCAATGGCACATTATCCAATTCAAATGGCTGGAAAGTCTAATGGCTGAAAATTAAAATAAGCTGTCAGTCTGCTAAAAAAGACTTTAATTCAAAATAAATCAGACTAACAATTTACAGATGTTTGGAAAGAAAATGTTTAAGTTACTCGTTTTCAAAGCCTGAGCCCTTCCTACCTTTGGTATTCCACTTGCATTTTAATGGTTGTGGTGGCTTTCTGCTACTGCCTGCTCCCTCCTTATTCATAGCACAAACCTCTTGAGTCTGCAGGTCTTGCACTCACCCTTGACTTTGAAATCACATCACTTCTATCATCCTCACCGTTAAGTAGTGGAGGTAGTGCGGGAAACCCAAGAACTCATTATCCCTTAACAGAAAGGACTTACCAAGGCAGAAAATAAAATACATATATGTATGTAAATATATGTCAAACAAACAAACAAAAAAAAAAGGTTGTATTCGGAAAATACCATTTTGGTGAAATTGTGGAAATCTTCAGTAGTAAATTAAATCCTTAGAAAAAGGAGTAGAGGACACAGATCTTTTGGGATTTATGCTAGCACGTCCTAAAAACACATGCATGAAGACAACCTGTATTGTCAAGCCAGAAAGAACCTCAAAGAATGAATTAAGTCTTTAAAGTTCCCATCTCCCACTCAATCCTTCCAGCTCTGAGAGAAGTGGCATGGCTGGCAGGAGGTAGGCCAGCCCCCACCGCTGTTCCACTGGCTTTGCCCCCACTCCTTCCCTCCAGCCAGACCTTAGGTGAGGAATGACATGGCTATCATCTCTTCTGTCTACTGGTATTTCTCTTAATGATGTCCAATTTACGCTGCTCCTACTACCCAGTTAGGGGTTTTCTTCACTTCTTTTCCTCCATGATTGGCACTGATGGGGTTTTTTTCAGTACTGAATAGGGGGTGTTTTGTTTTGGGGTTTTGGGACTGGTTTTGTTTGGGTTTTTTTAAGTTGTATAAACAAATCTGGCTCCCCAACACATCTAGCTTCCTCACTGAAGTTGTAAAATTTTATTTCTCTTTCTTTTCAGCTGATCATTTTCCATTTTGAAGTTCTTCTGGTAAAGTATGCAAGAAAAGAAGGTTAAAGAAATGCATCTTCCTGGCAAATCTTTCCTTTTTCTGACAATTTTATATTTCTGAATGTGGCAGGGGTGGGAGAGAGTCCCAATAACTAAATACCTATCTGTACTACATTTTTTTTCTTAAGTGGGTGAGAATATAAAAGCTGAGAAAACTTAAAATTTTTCCTCAAGCATTTTGCCTCTCCAATTAAGAAAACTCTGCATGATCATCTTTGCACTTAGGTTGTTCTAGTGAAAATTTGTGGGTGGTGATGAACACAAAGGACATGAATGCAGCTGGCTATATCAAAGCACTGGAAGCAGCATTGCTCAGATTACTAAGGCTCAGTGCACTGGCTTGTCCCCAGTGAGCATATCAATACTGTACTTCCTTCAAAAAATGAACTTTGGAGCCCAAATTATTCTTGAAATGCATTCAAAATTACCCTGGACACATTTACAACATCAACTGTAAAACTGCAGGGAAAAATTTTTTCAAATCAATCTCTTATGCATTTGTGCCACCTAGTGAACAAAAACAAGTCAAAATGTTTTTGTGAGGGAAGACAGATCTCTGGCTCCTCAGAAATGCTTGCAGATTGCATTTCAGGTTGATGATGGCTCATTAGGTTACTGCTTTTGTTCATCAGTGATGGATTGCCAGTTTCAGACCCTAGAAAGACTGCAAATGAATGTGGCCTGGTAATCCAGAGCCTCCAAAAGCTTTTGTGTCACAGGAAAAAAAACAAATAGCTGGGTGTCACTCTCATCCTCTTGTGGCTCCATAAGTGATATTAGCAGTAAGCGCGTGCAACAAAGTAATGCACAAGTTAAAATCATTCTGTGTTCAGGTATATACAGTGTAGCACCTAAATTTAGATAGCTAGTGTGTGCTATTCTGCAGGGGGCATCTTAAAATTGTTCAAACAAATATCTACTTGGACTGTAAAACATACACCAGTATTATCCTGAGACACAGTTTCCTACATAGCTCATTTCTATTTTGGGACCATAATACATTATGAAGATGTAGCATTATTCATAGTAATAGCAGTCCTGAGGGCCCAGCCAAAAAAAGGGAAACTTGAGCATAGCTACGATGTACAGCCTAATCTAATATGAGGGAAAATAAAAAGAAATCATTATTTTACAGATGAGAGCGGTGAAGTTACAAAGTCAGGCAGGGTTTGTTTATGCTGTATATTTTAGACCAAATCCAGGGCCTGGTGATGAGAGTGAGTTATTGTCCAAGGGTATATATATATGCATGTCTATAGGTTTACCTTTTCTCTGGCATCATGTTCCTGCACTGCTTCCAGGACTGCTCAGACCAGGAGCTAAGGAGGGTTGTGAGGGTTCAAAGTCTGTATAAACTTCCCCAAAACATTAGTTGATTTTTGTTTAGTTGGTGTGATTTAAATCTTCAGCTCTGGACTTTGTTTCCAGACTCCTGGCCAAAATCCCTAACCAAGTGTTGTTTCAGTATTTTCCTTTGAGCCAGTTTGTATCTTTAATGGCAATAATCAGATCCTATACAAGGTGCTGATTTTGTTTACTGGTATTTCAAATGTAACAACTATCCGAGCACTAACTTTTCCTGCAGAGTAATAACTCTGTTGCAGGCCAAACGATAGGCACATGCACTAGAAAGTAGTGCCATCTAGTGCATACTGGATGTTAGGTTAAACAACCTTTTTCCCAAGGAAAAACAACCTGAAGGTAACTGTTAGACACATCTTTAGCATAAAATTTCAGATTTCAATTGTTTCTAAAATTTAGGTATGGACTAATGCAAATTAATTGTATCTGTTCAGCTTTCAAGTTTTCATTAAACGCTTATGCAGAGAAAATATTTTCCTTACAACAAACAACAAATTCCTAGCCACCCCCAAAATTAGGCATATATTTATCACAGCAGTATCAGTTTCACAGCTTATGTACTGAATTCTCCTAAGGAAGAGTAAAGCAATCAAAGAAGAATCACTAGCGAATCTCAAGTAATGACACAGGTTATGATTGCTCATTAAAACCTTCTAATAAGGCATTCATAAAAGCTAAACATATAAATTTACAACCCGCTGTTTTGCTCGTGAGAACCGCATTTGCAATTAATACAGAAAGTCTAAAGATATTGCTTATGGCACAGAAGACTTTAAAAATAAAAACTGACAGAGCAGCACCAGGTGAACCAGCACACCTGCAAGTCAGCCCATATCAGAGGAGAAGCCAGAGAAGCACTTGCTCAAATTCTCCACATCTCTGCCATTATGTTAAGCACTTAGTGTTATGCAAGGCAAATGAGATGGCCTACTGTAAGAGCTTAATGTGCAAGAGTAGTCTCCATTGCAAAATTAAACCACTCTTTAGGTTGCACAGTAGCCAAGTTCCTGCTCATGGTACACATGGCTCATTGCAGTGTGTGTCAGTCACAGGAAAGGGAGGTCCAACCCCCATAGCCTCCACACATAATTATATTTTTTCCTCAGTGTTCACAGGAAGCTTTCTGCATCTTCCTGCTCCTGAATGCTCCAATAGACCCTTTGGGACATTAGTTACCAGTGTAGTTTGAAAGGCACTGGATGCACAACCTGTCCAAATTTGAGAAAATACAAACTAGGTCCTTGCAACTCTGTTAAAAGCTGTATAATTTTTTTTTGGTCCCAAATTTACATCAGTATTTTCAGCCATGCTTGTCTAAGCTGTGATTTCAGCAATTCTAACATGGTATACTATTCTTGTCAGAAGTATTACTATACTAGAAACGTACAAGCTGTAACCCTGATAATTCAATAGGCAGATGTCATCCTCTGAACCTATGGTGATCCAGCATTTCCACGTCAGCAGGAAGGACCCTAGTACCACTGTAGATCTCTACCCTGATTTAAGGGTTCTGGGACTGTTTCAGCTAGAGCAGAGATATCAGCTCAGGTGTCTTGGATTAAATCCAAGTATATAATTGCACTCTTCCTGTCTACATTTCCCTTTTGCTTTCAACTGGATAAACTATTCCTCATGCTGCAACCTAAATTGTGTTTTGCTGCTTTGCATGCTAAAGAGCTGCCATATTTGACCCCAAACTTGGCTGTATTTAAAGGATGGATTAACTGTTCTTTATGTATGCAGTTTGGAACTGGAGTGCATGGTCCATTGTGTGTTATAGGATCATTGTTATTTAAAATAGCTTACCACTGGTATCTTCATCTTACACTGATGTCTTGAAAGAAGTATATGAAAAATAGACTACTACAGAGAGTGAGTTAATATCCACAATGAGCCAAAATGAGTGTTTAGTTAGAGTCTGATTGCTGCAATGTTTTTCTGGAGGGGGCTGGGAGGGAAATGGGCTCTTCAGAATTAAGGAAAAAACAATCCACTTACATCATAGAAAGCTGGAATCACATCAAAGGCTGTAAAAGCTCAGAAACTGGCAGCTTGAAATCCGCTAAGAATTGAAATGAATTTATACCTTTTTTAATAGAGCTGGAACAATGATTGAAACAACTTAATCCCTTAGCAATTTCACAACCTTTTGTTGCTTTTCAGAAATCTCTCTCTTGTCCTGGTATCTCAAATCACCCATTTAAATCTTTTGCATATTTAGGACCAAATTCCACTCTCTAAAACGTTTGATCCCATTCAGTTCAATAGAGCTGCAGAGTTTGGCCTCTGGCTTTGACACAGAGGAGACACTGAAACAGGGCAGCACAGCCTGAGGACAGCATACAACTCGGTTCTGTGCATAGCTATGATCTGCTGTAGTCCTTAGGAGACTGTAGGGCTGTAGGAGAAAGTCAATTAGCCCTCATTTTTAAAGTGGGAGAAACATCAACTTGCTTCCCAGGACAGCTGAAAAGCTAAAGCACATCCAAGTGACAAAGCCTATTTGGTACAATTTTGCAACAGCAGGCTCACGGGCCTTCTTCAATCCAGCACTTAAATATGCACATGATCTTTTCAGCCTAAAATTGTCAGCACAGCGTTGTGTAGTTGCAGGACAACTGATGAGTTGTAGCATCTGAGGCCGTATCTGAAGTGTAGGGCGTGGTCTCCTTGGTGCCAGAATAGACCCGTCTGCCTGGATCTGTGGTGCAAAAAAATGTCCATACCAAGCCCCAGGTGATGAAAGGGCCAGTGCATACACCTAGGGTCCCTTCAGCCTAAGGGATGCAAATCCACTGCATTCTCCCTCCCAGGCTGCACCTCAGCTCCAACTGGTTAATAAGCCAGATGAGATCCTAGTCCATTCCCCTCTTGAAGATACCTCAGTGGATACCCAAGAAGGTAAATCCAATGAGAAAAAGAAGTAAAAGGAACCCAGTCCTGTAGTTAGGCAGTTGAGGTGCTCAGCTGGGAAGAGGATGACCTGGGCTGTTTCCAATTTTTAGAGGGCTGTTGAGGTGTTGCACTGGCCACTGGAGATAAAGAAAGGAAATAACCCAGTCACCAGTGACCAGCAGCCCCAAATTACCCCTTCCAGCTGAGTAGCTTTACCACTGCTCTAGATGCTGGTTTCAAGCTTCTATGTGCAGCCCTGACATGGCCAGGCCAGCTCCTGCTAGAACCCACGTGCTCTCTGCAGCAAACACCACCCTTTTGCTGAAACCACGGGATGAAGCTTCACAGACACAAGCACACATATGCCTGTGTTGGTTTTATGCAGCATTAGTCTTCTTTGATCTCTGCATATTCCAAGTAAAAAGTTACTTTTGCACATTTCCTCTGTCAACAGCCACCTTTACTAATCAGCAGTCCCCTGCTACCTCTCTGCAAAAACTCAGGACTCCTGTTCCACACAAGTAATACCCTTGCACAAGCTCTGGCTCCTCTGCAGAGCTGCTAGGAACACTGGGAAGGAAATGTACTGCAGAAGCTCCTACATACACCCCAAAAGCTCAGGTAGTAGATGCAGAGCTTTGGGTTTTTTGATTGCTTAACGCTCCTTCCTTAAAACTTCATGATCTTTTACCTGCTCTTGTCTGTGAAAGAAAAGAATTTGTTCCTCATGTGTTAATGCTGTCTGGCAGCAAACAAAGTTCTAGTAAGGTCAGTGTATACTCCAGAGACTTCACCACCTTGGGAGCCAAGAAAATGGATGGAGAACATCCCAGAAAGCTCTTCTAGAGCCAGGTGAGACTGGGATTGCCCGCAGCTTTTAGTGGGCCTATTCCAAAGAGTCAACACATCCAATTCAACACAATGAGCAAGCATCATGACAGTACATTGAGGAATGTCAATATCTGTGGGAGTCCACAGTCCCTGGAAACTTCATCTTCTACTCATGAACGCCTAGATTAAAAACTGGCCAAGATTGCACAATGCTAATGCATTTCGTTCTATCTTGAATAGAAGTGTTTGTAATGCTTATTGCAGCATGGACTAGAACCTGGTTCTCTGGCATGTTTACCACAGGGAAGCATTGGTCCCCAGGTTGTTTGGTTATTCTCACCCAGAAAGCACTTAAGCAAAGTTTAATGGGTAAAATTTTGGTTTCTTCCTACAAACGCTTAAAAACAACAGAACATGTTAGTGAATGAGGCCTTAGCCTCTTCCAGTTTTAGATTCAAGGTCTTAGTCTGGTTGACACAGTCACATTCGGATGATAGTAACTGCCCAGTAGCAATGTCAAGTAAGGGTGCTTCACAAGCATGATAATTACAGCAGTTAATTATTTGTAGTGTCATAGGTGTGCATAGCAATACATTGTTTAGACAAGTCCCTACCCCAAGGACCTTACAGTTTAATCTGGGTGGACACAGTATAGATAATTACAGGATGACCCATGGAAGTAAAAGCAGAAGCTACTCCAATTTGAGCTCCTCTATTATTATGACTGTGGGTCATGTTTACCCCTCTGACTACCTAGTGTTATTGCCAGATTTGCTCTTCAAATGCGTGGCATGCACAGCGGCGATGGCAGCCCATGGGGACGGAGGCAGCAGTACATCTCCATTGCTGAGTGTCTGGTGCCCTCCTGCGGCCAACTCCGTTTCGTCCATTTGGAGCCGACAAATGTTTCAGTCTACCTTTCTATTTATGAATGTTATTTGATATTTAGGTTTACATGGCATCCTGCAATCCCCATTATCATTCCTCTTCCAGCTGAGGTAATCTTTGTTTTTTGTGAGTGTCTTGGATAACGACGTATTTCCCCTCTGGAAAGTATAATTTACCGCTGTTCCCTTCAGAGCATAAAGTGGTCATGAAGAAAAGGGGTAAAGAAGTTCAAGGTCATGTTGATACTGTGTGGTCAATAATACATATTGACACAGGGACTAACCAACATGCACAGCAGAACCATGAACTTCTGGAGCTGTTAGCTACATTACAATGCAGGCTTATATTAACCATTTAAAATAAAATAAACAGCATTCTCAAGCCAAAGGAAGAGGGTTAGCTGTTTGGAAACTCAAAAGTAAATTCTCCACGGACTAGTAATTTTCCAATTTCTAATCCAATCTCTTTTTTTGTAAGAATAGTATTTACACTCCTAAAAATTAGTATTGATTTACATTTCCTGGCTTGCCTGATGTCTCCAGTTTCCATTGGGGACTAGAAATAGAAGTACTGTCCTGCAGAGGAAGAAGATGACTCCTGCTGGTTACCCAGCCTGGATCCTGAGTAAAGTGAAAGAGGAACTTTAAGAGTCCCCTGCTCTTGGCTCATGCATGCCTAAAAGACTCTTCTGAACAAGAACATCTTCCTGTAGCTATTTGAGTGTATCCTTTCATCATGCGCTTAGGTACAAATGCAGACAACACCCTCTGGATTTCAAAAAGTTCACTCCAAAAAAGCAGAAAAGCTGCATGAATGAAGCACTAAAACAATCCTCAGCAGATGAGGAAAAAGACATCTTGTAGGAAATATGAAATAGCAGCAAGAAAAGCCACAGAATTAGTATTTTTCCAGGGAAATCTTTCCTGTTTCCTACAAGAACCACTGACAAAATTTTTATGGGACCACAAAGAACTCATACTTTGCATTTCAAAAAAAAAAAAAGAAGTTAGACCAAACACATCCTTTGTCTATGCATAAGCTCAGTAAATGACAAATCAAAAATCTTATCTAGGATAACCCAGTCACATGGTTCAAAGGAAGAGAAGAGCAGGGATGCCCTAGGCAGCTGAACAGCTAATGCTTATTGCACAAGAAAATTGTGGTGGTGTAAATATTGTTAGGTTGCCAAGGAAATTGTTAAAAAAAAAGAACAAAACAAAACCACAAACAAACAAAAAACCAAAAAAACTTCACACCCTCTATAAATGTATGCACATCCTTGGACAAAGACATCTCTATGGACTAAGACGTGCAGAGCCTTAAAATATGCTTGAAAGCATACAGTATGATTTTGTAAAATCCAGACTATCCATTAACCTTTTACATACATATGTATACCCGATCATGTGGACAAAACCAGCAACCTGAATAAAATATTCAGTATTCACATGGACTTCACATGCATATCTGTGCTTTAAAAAAAACATTTTTTCACATTTTTACTGTAGTATGCTTTAAATACAACACATTTTCATATAATTAATAGCAAAATCATATCATAAATATCAGCTACTTAAAAATGAAAGTGTGAGGAAGATATAAATTGTTCCAAACTCAACACAAAAGCATGAAAATACATTTCACTTGCTCAGGAAAATAAAAAAGCGTAGGAAATTCCTTGTTTCTGTAACAACTCTGTACATTTCTGTTTCCCTTTAATTTTCTTCTACTTCCTCATCAAGTTTGCAAATAAATATTTTTAATATATACACACACACACACACTTACTATACTCCAGATTTCTCCAAAACCCAACAGAATAACCTCCTACAAACAATTTTTCTGTTTTTTGGAGATTTCCGTAGTCATCACACTCCCATTATCTTTTTTTTTTAAACCTCTTTTTTTCTTTGCAAGATAGAATGCCATGCTTATTGCTTAAAATGTATTCCCTATTGCTCAAGTCAAAATGGTACATTTCTTTACCTATAACAGAGACAATAAGAATTGTCACAATAGTTCTTCAGTACAACTGCAAGCTAGACTATGCATCTCTCAACTTACACTGGCATGATATGAATAAAAATGCTACACATCACCTGACTAAAGCACACCCAAACTCTGCTTCTACGAGTGCATTACAGGCTTCTTCTGTGTTACATGGGCAATATTAAACAGCACAGGGTAACATTGCTCAGCTGCGATGTGGATGAAGCTGCAGAACTGAAGCAATAGAAGACAGGCAGTCACGTACAGCTTTCCACGCAAATGCCAAGAAGGCTGAATCTAACTTGATGCTAGTCACAACTACACCCAATTGTCCTATAAAATTATACAAAGCATCCCAGTTTCCTGAACTGTACTCCATCCAGTCATTTCTAGGAAAGCATGTTCACACTTCAATTGGCAATTAACTTTTCCCCCACTAAAATATCATCATGTGTCTCTTGGAATGCATATGCCTCATGTTGTGCAGCATGAAGAGTAGCATCATGACACAGGCACAAGCATTAGCAGTGAACTGGACATCTATGTTACCTTGCCACATAAAAGACCAGTGTGACTACACATGACAAATCAATATAATCACTTGTGTAGCAAATCATTCCTTTTCTTGACATATTTTAACATTTAGAGTTTAGTTAAAAAAAAAAAGAAGAAGAAACTGCTCTTGTGAATACATGTGACATGTAATCTAACTTTTTCCAGCCCCTCTGTGCCTAAGGCCAGTTGAAGCTCCTTGGAAAATGCTTTATGTTGAAAACAACCCAATTTCCAATTTGGAACACAAACTCAACCATTTGGGATTTTTCCAAAGAATAACAGTTTCCAGTACATTTTGTTTAGAAGAAACTGAATTATTTTGTCTGTAAGAAATAAACTATCCGGCATTTTTTTTCCTCCTCTCACCCCAGTTCCTGAGAGGACTCCAGAGAGGCAAGATACTTGACATGAGCCCCCAAGCCCAAGAGACTCATGCTGGGAAGCACTGTGATTGCTTAACACCAGTGAAGATCTTGAGGTATCACCCCAGCGATATAGTCATCTACTCTGCTTAGGCCAACACCATCCCCCGTCACTACTTGACTACACACACACTCAGCATTTCCTGAAAGAAAAAAAACTTTGTGAAATCTAAAAATTTTTTACCATAGCTACAATTCATGACTCCACTTATAAATAAAATATCACAAGCATATGCAGAGATACTTAGAAGCATAACTTTCAAACCATTCTTCTTCAAAAAGATTTTTATCTTCTCAGATGCTTCTAGCTGAGAAACTAGGCTAACTTGGCAACACCAAACTAGGTAAATAGCAGACAGCAGTTTGCTTTTGATTTTCCATGCCAAATCTTTGAAGCAGTTGCATTCACAGCTGTCCTTCAAACCTCCATACACAAAATGTAGATATATCATTAAGACATTGGCCTTTTCCCCAAAATAACTGAAGAGCATACCATCTTATACAACTTATTTAGAACAACAGTTTCCAGAAGTTGAAATAGAAAATAGACATAAATCTATTTCCAAGAAACATGCTTGCAGTCACCTCAAGCAAGTGTTACACGAGAAGAAAACAAATATTCTACAACAAAAACGCAACCCACTCTTTAGTACAAATCTACTCATATCAATTATATCCAACCAAATGCATAAGTAGAGCTCACATGATCCAAGGTCTACTTTACAAATAGTATTCAGTATTGCTAACACTCATAATTGTATTTAGACTGTCCCCAAAAGAACTAAAAAAAAAAACCAACCGTAATCTCTTTAGCACCATAAATATCAAAATGCTCATCACCTCAGAGAGTTACATGTCTGGTGCCAAAACATTTCTTAAGTGAAATTGACTTGGGAATGCTCTCCACTTACCTGTTCTGTCAAAGAGTAAGTGCAGAATAACAATTTCCGTGAGCAATAGGCAGGGAGTTACTATACTCTGGTTGTGGGTAGACTTGCAGATTTGAGTGGAGAATGTCTATATAGAAAAACTAAAAATAAACCCTGGGTTTAAGAAGAAATTACAGCTTTTACTTATTCTTCTACTGCAGTACCACCTGCTGAGTGTCATTTGCCAACTATACAGAAGCTAACTAATCCCTTTCCCAACAAAAAGTTTCCCAAGTAGAATAATGGAATGGCTGAAGTTGGAAGGGACCTTTAATGGTCCTCTAGTCCAACCCCTCCTGCAAAGAGCAGGGACATCTTCAACTCGATCCAGTTGCTCAGAGCCTAGTCCAACCTGACCTTGAACATTTCCAGGAATGGGGCATCTACCACCTCTCTTGGAAACCTGTTCCACCCTCACTGTAAAAAAAAAAAATCTTCCTTCTTTCTAGTCTGAATCTATCCTCTTTGTTTAAAACTATTATCCCTTGTCCTATCTCTACAGGCTCTACTAAAAAGCCTGTCCCAAGTGACCTAATACAACCACACCCTTAATCAATAGTCTGTTAAGACACAGTTAGAGTCAGTAAAAGTCATCCTTTAAATTATGCCTAGCCCCAAAACACAAAACCACTAGACAAAAAAACAAAACAAAACAAAAAACAAAAACACCAAAAAAACACACCACACACCTGTTACAGTTTTCATAATAGCACATAAGACCATGGCACGAATTCCACCTGTTGTCCAGTTTAAGAATTACCTCATTCCAGAACACGCCCTGCTCCCCTGCATTTATAAACCCTACCCACCCTCCACACTGCTGAATCCCCCAAGTAAACCCCTCCAGCCTTCCTATCCAAATTACTTGCAGCTTCCACAAGTGTAATTCAATCTATGCTAATTTGCCAATTAATTCTGTATTCTGCTCTCCAGCATTCTCACCCCAGCTGACATGAAAAACAGGCACCTAGTTTTACCCCGAGATGGCAGAACAGCTGGAATGCTTAATGACCTAAGTAGTTCAATTCACTGGTGATTAAATCCTAGTGAGGTTTCCAAAGTGAATTGCATACAGTTTCCCACCACATAAGCTAAATGTGAGACAGTAAGCTTTAGTTTAGAATTAGTGAAAAACTTGCAAGTGTTTTATTTCCTTCAAGGGAAATAGATGTTTTCAACAGACTCTAAGAGTGCTTTGTTAAAAATCCTATTAGTCACGCCTTACTCAGCTAAAACTTAGCCCACATTGAGACTATTCCCTGGAGTTTTTTCAGATATCTACATGGTTGCTCTTCCCAATTGCCCTGTCTTGAGCCTGCTATTTTCAAAACTGGTTCTTCCAATACCCCAGTCATTCAAGTGCTGTGAACCCTTCACAGAATGGACTGTTACCTGTCCTCAGAAATGCAATACAACTTTTCATCCTCAACTTTGCAAATGAACACTGTTGTTCAATGAGAATATTTGCCAGGACTTCTAATAGAAAAGTATGTGAAACTAAACTGATTTTTGTACTTAAAGTCAAAACTTAACCAGTCCTTCCAAATCCCGACATCGGGTTCACTCTATTGTAACCTTAGGAGCATCTGATGTTTATGTTGTTGACATGATTTTAGAAGACAAGGCACAGAGTTTTGTGATTGCCAATATCAAGGTTGTGTTGCACTCCTAGTTTGCTGCAAGGGGATAACCTATAATTTTATTAAATAAAATTTAAAAAAAATTCCACAGCTCTTGACAACAAGGAAACCCTATGGGTGATGTATTTTGGTCTGTGGATCCTTTTGATCGCTCGAGTCAACTGCCTGCCTAAGAGTACATTTGAGGCATATAGCAGTACTCCCTTGAAACCCATGGTCTGTCAGGTCTGATCACTTAGGAGACCTAGATAATTGCATAAATTGCTTTCACTTCCTGTACACTATACACAACTCAAATGTGAAAGAACAGAGATTGGGCATCAGTAGCCTGTATACCCTATTCCTTAGTGAAAACATGTCATTACAGTAATTAACATACTAATGTTGATTACTTAGAGTTTCATAGTACAGTAGGGCAATTAATGAAACTACAAAAGTTTTTACAGACATAGTTTGCATAAAAGTCAATTTTTGCAAGTCTTCAGATAAGCAAGTGACACTTTGGAAACTTCACTGTTATTCCCTTTACCTGGAGCAGTCCAAGACAGGTAATTAGGCTGCAGTTTCCCTGAATTTGAGTCCCAAATACAGAACAAATTTCTGCAAATAATTCTCATTTCTGAGGGGCTAATAGAGCTACCCACAGACAGCTTCAACACAGCTTCAGATTTGTAAGATTCTGATCCAGCTCCTTCTAGCGAAGAATATCTCGCTACTAAATTTGCACATTTATTAATAGAACAAACACATATAGCCAAATACAGACAAAACAATAAGCTCTCCACACACACAGCAAAGGAGCCTCTAAAAATATATATATATATATAAAATTACCAGCTCTACCTTCAAGCCATGTTCTACTTGGAAGCATCATTGCAAGATGCCCCTGAATGGAGGTGGGAAGAAGAGGTCAGCTGTGATCCTGCCCAATAATTAAGACTCACTGCTTCTTGAACTCATGTTATTTTGCTCTGCATGACGTAGACTATACTTTTATAGGATTTTTATGAGCAGCTGAATTCAGCACAAACTCTGGAAATACAGTCAGAGTCATGAAAAGCCATTTTTTCCATTGCACCTTGGGAAATATCCACAGACTAGAAGACAAAAAAATACCAACTTCTCTTGGGGGAGAGAGAAGAAAGGAAAAAAACAACCAAGTATCCTCCCTACAAGAGGGGGAATTCCACCAGCACCACTCACTGGAACAGCACCTATGAGTCTTTCTGGTGTGCTGAAGTCAAAGCTTGATGGAATATTTTAGTAGCTCTTTGCAAAACAAGTAGTTTTCCACAGACATTTTCATCTAACGCAAGACTGGTGTGAATAAGAAATCCAAACATTCCTTCTGTGAGGAATACCCAGAATGAGCTAATTCCATACATGTAGTAGTTTCATACTTCTGTCAAACAAAGCATGAACATGAACAATTCCATTTCTTTAGTCATTTTTTAAATCCAAACTAAAATGCCACAAGCTAATAACTTAGCGTGTGATGTCAAGGAAAGTTACAACTGTTGTCAAAGCTTCAAACATCTCTATTCTAAAGCATTTAATACACAATGTCTAACAGTGGAATGCTCCATTTTCTGACAAGGGTGGAACCAGTTTCACTTTGAATTCAAACTGTGTTACTCTCCACCATTTTTGAAATGGCTTTATAATTTGAGGGAACATGAGACTATAGTGACACCAAGTCATCATTCAGCCTCAAGCCGGTGTCAAGGCACTTCCTTTCTTTCCCCCTGAACCCTTCTTTCTTCCTTCTTCCTGCCCCAGCACACACTTATCTTTACATCTTACAGTTTAAGAATATAAAAGAAAGAACATTGCTATATTAGCCTCCAAATCAGGCAAATTCCTATCACAAGGTAAAGAGAAGACCCTTCAATGACAAAGCACAAAGACACATCTGGTGAATAAAAATATCTGTAGGGTATACATGGAAGCAGCAATATAGATCTAAGCATGATTCTCCTCTATAAAAGCTACATGGAGCAGAAGCATGGACAAGCTCAGACCATGAGCAGCACAGCTTATCAGCACAGATCTTCTGCATAGACACACAAAACAGAATGAAAACACCACTATCTGCCTGATCAGTGCATTACTGTCACCTTTTGGGGCCCTGCCTTTCCTTCTTATAGCTTGAAAAAAGTCTGAAAACAGACACATTTGAAAATAAAAACATTCAAAACTCTTACCTTGAAAAAAGCCCTTGGTGAAGTGGCTACATGGCTTGGAGAAGAACAGCTCCAAGAAGTCCACCCTTGGCCAGGTACCCAGCAGGGCCGAAGCAGGAGCTTACACCAGGTCAGGAGCAAGATCGTTTCCCAACACCTTCCTGGTAGAGCAGGCTCCACTGTTTCCTGTGAGCACCCCACTAAGCAGAAGGCACAGAGCAGCTGTGGGACAGAGAACCTGTGGAGAGATGCACTGGAGACATAGAGAGCATAAAAGGAGATATAGCACAAACCCATAAGGAACCAGATTTCAGTAACATAAATCCTGCCTAGAGCCACCCCTTCCACCAGTGAGCTAAGCAAGGGGCTGGCAACAGGAGTTATTCTCCAGTGATGGCATAGGGTCACCTAGAGGTTTACCCAAAAGTTGTCAGGTTTCTACTTACACAAGGGAGCACTTCTTACAACACAGGATTACACTGTTTACAGGAAAGCGTGCAGTGATACACCACCGGGTCACACAGAGAGAAGCTCAATACAGAGACTACCATGGACTATTCTGCTAAAGATCTACCACAGTAGCAGCAACAAGAAAATGTTAATTACAAATTATTTCTTCAGGACAGCTAAAGACAACTGACACCTCACATCCACTTCAGACACTATCTAGGCATTTCACACATTTCCACGCACAATGATGGTAACAAAAGGCAACTGATGTCTCTGGCCCAGAAGCAGATGGTGCCTGTAATGTTTGCTAGAGCAGAAAGCTTGATTTTGTTTCTTGGTTGCAAATTGTTTGTATTTCTTTAACAGAAAGAGATTGAAAAATTAAAAAGTCACCTCAATAAAATATTTATGCCTTCTCCTTGAGGAAGAAATCACAACAGATATTTTTTATGAACATTCAGAAGGTACTTCATAAATATTCAGATCTTCTTCTCTCCAAAGGAGATGATACGAATGATAATACATAAAACAATCTCATTATTTCAATGAAAAAAAATCTAAACAGAAGTGTTTTAAAGAGCTTTGCAAATGTCGGTGGATGAGCATTCGGTGATGTTTAACACTTCTCATAATAATCATCTTAAAGTCCTTTTTCAATGGTAAAGTTTAATAAAATGTGGCAGTCTCTTTGATTGTTTTGTTTCCTTTCTCCTCCAACATGGGGCAATTTTTTCATTCATTCCTTCATTAGGGTCCCTGCATTGCCAAGCAGCAACTCCGGTTAATTTTTCAAGTGACCACAAGAGGGCTCATTTCTATAGGGCTACAGCTGCACAAAGGGCAAATCCCTTTATAAGCATCCAAATCCCTGTCAGTCAAACCATGCCATTACGAACACACGTACGCCTTTGTGATGTTGTGGAGTGGTAATGATGCAGCAACAACTCCATTACCCGATGCATATTTATTGCTTGATTTATCAGAGTGAATTATTTGACTCAATTCTTCAAGCTGGTTTACATCTGCAATTAAAATTAACCTCAGAATAAAAGATTGATGCAACTCAGCAATAAAACACAGTTAAATAAGAAAAATAAAAAAGGAAAAGGTGGGCTATAAATATATATGGCTAAAGCCCACTGAAATAACCAGAAGGCTTTTTTGCCAAAACGAGATTTAGTTAAGACTGAGGGAGGTGTGAAAATTCACTAAACAGGCACTAGTTCTTCATCTTGTAAAATTCTCAATTTCCTTCAAGGAACATAAAACACAAAAATAAGCCTTGCTGCCCTAACACCCTTCCCACAAGAGCATACATCTTCCACTTTCCAGAGGTTAAACCACCCTTAAGGAACTTGCCTACCTCAGAGCTGCACAAATTTGCAATGAATCACACCTGAATCTAACAAGCTCTCAAACTGGCTGCTGCTCACATTGACAAGAGACACCCAGGGAAGCCCAGAGTAGGACCAGGTACCAGCATTGCAGCAGGCAACACTGTGCCCTCGGAGCACACACCCTTCACCCACACCGCGCACCTCTGCGACACCAAAGTGACACCAGCAGGGATAAAATCACTGCAAGACCCACAACATCTTTAACAAAGCACGAGCTCACTGGTCACCAGTTTCCACATTCGTCCACAGGGCAGAAGCCTTGCTTTTCTCCTCCCCTCTGTCTTTTCTCTTTCTAATGTAATATGATGGTCTTTATCCCCTAAAAACCACAGTCCCTAGCACACAACACTCCAAACTGCCAGCAAAGAAGTATTCACTATCTAAAAAATAAAAGACCTTTGAAAAATTAGATCACTGAAAAAGACACAAAAAAATAAATCAAAGTTAGATAAAAACCAATTCCAAATTATTTTTTTTCTCTGAGAGGCTGAAACACCAGACAATCCCAGAACTCTACTAGTGACTTTGCTATCATTACTGATTTTTTGGGAACTGTGGTCAGAAACTTTGATGGAAAGCAGCTGTAAAATGAGACAAATAGACCACTTGTGAGGACTGTGACTGACCCCTGAGTAAAAGACTTCGTGTTTGTCCGTACAGTAAGAGGTTGATCTCATTTGGGGCACTGAGGAATGACACAAAGGGGAGGCAGGGATGAGTTGGTGGATGCTGCTGGTGCTACAGAGGTGACCTCTGTTCTAGGAAGACAGAAAGAGCCTGTGGATGCAGATAGCCCAGAGACCAGTGCCTTCGCTCAAGGTGAGCACTGAATGGGCCTTGTTTGCAAAAGCGATGTGTGCGTCAAGGACATACAAGCATTTATAGCATGCAGAGATTAAGAGAGTTCAGGGTATACAATTCATCTTTACATACAAAGAGCAAACTCTTAAAGGGTTGTTAGCCACCTCATATGTGAACTCAAACCATAAGGTGAACCCAATGACTACTAGGAAAGGCTGATAGCAGAGGAGCAAACTCATTGTCACCAGAGCACTCCGATAATTTGCAACGATGGGCCCCAGGATTTGCGTCATCAGAATCTGAAAACTGCTGCATAGGCAGAGGTTTTGTCATGGAATCTTGCAGTGAGATGAGTTTTCTCATGCTATTTGGTAGAAAGCGTCTCATTCTTCCTCTCTTTTATTGCTGGTTTTCAGCAAACAACCTTTTTTTTTTTTTCCCCACTGTGACATTCACTTCTAGCTGCAGATCCCTACACCATATCCCCTGGCTATGGTAAAGTAATTCTCCAGCCTTTCTCATCACCTAGCTAGTCAAGTAAAGAATGATTTCTGCAAGGGAAACCTCTTTCTCTTGAAACTGTCCCTGACACTACACTAAATAAATTTACTGTCATAATAATAACTTATTAATCAAATAATTGACTGCCCAGCCTCTATGGAAGACCCAGCAGCATTGGCTCAGTCTACAATCAGAAGATGCACATAACTTACACCCAGGACGCCCTACTCCTTGCAGGGAAAAGAGGTCATATCTGACATCTGGCCCACAATACTTCAACCATCTCCAAAGAAAACCAGGTACGTCTACTGTAAAGGAGGAAGTGCAATGGAAAATTCTTGCTTGTTACAGTTATGAGAGTTACTGGGTTCAAACTGTGTTAATTACCCTGGGTGCTTTTCTCTTTAGGTGCGGTATCTCTCACTTCTATTTAAAATGCCCCAGACATCAAAAATGCATGTGGATGCCTGTGTCACAAGCATTGCTACCTTTGTGCCAACTGTTGGTCACACACAACAATGATAAAAACTAACCTACTTCTTCATAGTTTACAGAAGAGAAAAGAAACAAGAACTGTCATGCACATTGGGGAAGAAATGGTTAAAAATTCATTTCAACAGATCATAACAATATATTTTTAAATGCCTTTAATCAAAGGGATTTGGATTGAGGCAGGGGATTGGTCTGGTTTATTTTTTAACTCATAGCCATGTTGGGCTTTTCAGAATAGCTAGGTTTTCTCCCAGCTGAGAGGTAGAGAGTCCAAAAGAAGATGAATAAGTGTTGGAAAAAATCCACTTTCAAAACTTTTGGAGGAAAGGTTTCGGGTGAAAGGAAATGGGATAGACTTTAAATAATATTACTTATACCTCTTTCCATAAATAGCTCCCAGATTTTAAAATTATTTTTTTTTCTACTCTGCTCTGCTTTCTAATTCTTATTCCTATACCTGGAATATTTTACCACTTTTACTGTGGAGTAGTTCTAACTTCCTGTGGAACCTCCCTCTTAAAATCCACTCTTCTCTGCACACTGGTCTCACCTCCATCATCACAAACTATGTCCCACCAGACATGTTTAATCCTTTGCTAAATGACTCACCTCAGGAAGATTGTTACCATTCCAAGGTAGAGACTGGATAAAAACTTCCCATCTTCTCAGATTTTAGAATAAGGAAGACAATGACTGTAAAGAAAACACCTACATCTATCACCAAGGATCACTAATCTGCTGCAATCAAATTTAAAATAGCCTTCATAGGCCTCTTTATCTTCCAAACTTTAATGACATCACTCAGAAATATATCTTGAAAAAGCTTTCAACTCCACACTTCATCAGAGTTCAGTGGTAAATGAAAAGACATATGAGAAAACCTCTATTCTAAGGCAAAGAGAAAATATATTCCTTCAGGTTAGCTCTTTGGGGCAAAGATCTATTTTAACAAAGATTACCTTGGCTGATCAATTTGTTAAGATTTTCAGATCTGAAATTTGTGTGTTCATCTGAAATAATTGCAGTATAGCTTTCCTTTCAACAAGAAATGTTTTAACAGCAACTGTTCTCAGTATTGACTGCTCATAATCACAGTGGCTTATTAAGTATTTTATTAAGTAATTTTGTATGTTTCTGCTTGCTAGATTAATATGTGGTATTGTTCATAATACTGCAAATGAACTCCCTAAAGGATATGCTTTCTGCAGGAGAAATTTCACTAAGTAGATTTTTAAATCATATTTTGGGTGAAAGGGAAGTTAAGAAAGATCAGTACTGTGCAAAGATCTTTCTTTACATACTTTTTCAAGCCTTGCTACATAGTTCAGGGAAGGCTGGGCATAAGGTCACTTATTAAATTTATTCATTATAATTTATAATTTTTTTTAGTATGAGGAATACTTGCATGATGAATACTATGAAATAATGTGCCAGTTGGCTCACAGTCAACCAGCACAGCACTTCTCCTCTCCTATGCTGTTTCATCTGCTTTTATCCAACAACATCTTGAAATTCTTGGATTTATTACTTTGACATTGTTCACACTGAGCACACATAAGTGCTGCTATTTTGAGGCAGAGGGAGTGTTAGCACACGTTAACTTGCCCATGCTTTGTACAAATGTATCTTCTCCCTCAAATACTGACTTAAACTAAAGGATGAGTGAGGAGTCCAGCAAGAGTTCCCTCCCACATCCAAAACCCTATATAGCTGGCTCCTGACCCCCAAGACAGTGAGGTATGACTCCCTGAGGTATGAGCTCTACGCTGCAGCTCCTCCTGTGCACCACTGGAGGAACAGCCCTAGTAGTCAACAGCATGACATTACAAGTCTCACTCTGTGTGAGGTTAAGGTAATAAGGATATAGAATCATGAGTATATTTAGGACTGGCAATGAGCAAAGAAAATGCTGATTTTAAACAAGACCAGGATGCTTTTGTTTGCAAAACATCAGAATTAAAAAATGTAGACTCCCTTGAAGCCATTCTCACAGCTGCTTTTCAGAGAATCACTGTTTCTTCCAAAAGACGAAAGCCCCAAGGCTTAGGAAGACATGAATCGGTAGCAAAATGGAGCTTCACTGACAACATGATTCATCTCACCTTTGAGCACCACTTTCTTCCTCTTCTGTGAATCATTATTATTACTAATTATTAGTGACTCAAGAACCAGCCCCCTGTTGATACCAAAGGTACACGAGTCATCATAAACTTTAACTTTGACCACAATCCAGTACCTAGTAAGCTCACTAGGGTTTTAAATCCATTGCTCTTCAGATTAGACTTTTTACTGAAACTTCAGGATACCATGGCACAGACTTTCCCGTGATTTATTCTAGCAAGAAGCAGGATTAATTCCATTTGTAACAGCAGTAGGAAGCCAGTGCAAGTGAAAGATTTAAATCAGTACAATATTTATCAGGCTTGCATCTCTGACTTATGTCAAGGCAAAGAGAGCAACGCCTAGAGCCAGGCTCTTACATCATTACTCTGGAGATTATGCTGATCTTCAAGTCTAAAGGTGAAGAAGTCTACCTCAGGCCTCACTCTTCCCACCACTTAGTATGACTTCTCACTTAATTTCCCTATTTTATTGACATCTCACCTTCCCTTGGGGTATTTTGTACATAGGTGTGTGATGGGGAGGAGGTATATCAGTCATCTTCCATTCTCCATGGATAAACCCAAAGTCTAAGCAGGCTGCTTTAAATGTCTGAAAGCAAGCACTGAATTGGACCCTGACTGGAGGGCAGTAGGCCTTGTGGTGAGTCAGATTCTTTCCCTGTTTGGCAGAAGCATATTTAGCACCACCCTATAAAAACAAGGTTGTTGGGAGCTGTGGCATCACAAGTTTTGTTCCCCAGCACAGGAGGCTGGAGCTGTGGGATTCCCACCTACAATCCCAACATGTTCCTTGAGCTTATTTGTATACCCAAAACCATGTATATACTGCTCACATTCACCCAGGCTGTAACTGTCAAGGTTGTGATCTCAACACTTAGAAGACTGTGACTAGATTAATTTAGAAGAGAGAAGGTAGGAGGAGATAACTGGAAATGGGATAAGGACACTGCAGAGGATACAAAACTTGCTGTCAAGCAGACATAAAAAAACCCAGATGAATGAAGACTAGCTCCTGAGGAACAAGGATGGAAATATTGTTGGCAACAGTGCACGACCAACAGGAATGTTGACTGCCATCTATGAAACCCACCATCAAAAACCACTTCATCCTACTGAAGTGCTGGCACATGTGGAGAGTTTTTACTCGAATCACAGGTCCCCTCACTGCTGTGCTCCCGTATGTGCCCCTAGACCCCTGAGTTCACTGCTATTTCAGTTTGTTCCTCTGAAAACAAAAAACTAGAAAATCACATACTAAAGATAAGTTAAAAGAACAAGAGAAGTGTTAGAAAAAGACAGGCATTCAACAGTCAGGGCTTGAAAAGATGAGTAAGAAAAAAAGCTTCTTGAGTACCTGGGGATGTGGGGAAATCTATTTTATAAACTGCAGAAGAACAAATACATCAGAAACAATGTGTCCTGTTATTTTCTGCTTATTTGTATCAGGCCTAGACAGATGCATGCGTAACCAAAAACATCACTAAGGTAAGAGTGACATCGTAACCCATTCTCATTTTTTCTATTGACTAAAAAGTAAAGTGTGGTTCAGTTTACATTAAGTTAGTTTACTTAATTCTGAGATGCAAGCATCTGACTGAAACTGTATGGCAAGCATAGGGCAGCTTATCAGGGTTGTGCCTCTTAAGTACAACACAAGACTGACAGGGAATTACCACATAAAGTTTATGCAGCAGTTTCTAATCAAGAAAGCAAGTCCAACAGGAGCTGCCAAATGCCAGTAGTCTGCTGTTTCTTGACATTCTCCCAAAATCTTTCTTGATGTGAAGAAGTTCAGCTTTCCAGAGGGAAGCCTGTCCTTTTGCTGGTCAAATCAACCCACAGCATATGAGTCCTGCTGACTCCTCACTGCCACCAAGCATCAGGACTCCCTGTACCAATCCTTCCTGTACTGAAAAGAGGAGTAGAAAATATTTCATTGTTTAGAAACCCTGCAGTCTTCAAAAAACACCCTCCTAGCATTACTCTGATGCATAAGGACTAAGCCACTGCTTGTTTCAAGAGGCTCATCTTCCACAAATGACATTAAAGTAGAGAAACAAGTCATCAGGGAATTGCCACACTCTTCATTTTAAGGTTTTTCTCTCACCTCACCTTTGAAGAATCTCTCCAACTTTGGTATAGTTACATGCTTTGTTGATACTCTTTGCTGCCCTACTGAAATTTATTATATGACATGGGAGCTCAAGGTCCATTAGAAACTTCCAGCAGCAGCAGCAGCAGCAGCAGCACTGGGATTCCCAGCCCTGAGTGTGCAATCTAAAACCCAGAGTCAGACCCAGAAGGTCCCTGGGCAATGTATAAGAAGACGTATGTGCTTCCAAAAGGTGGGCTAAGTAACTCATTACTAGCTCATTAAGAAACCTATATTGTTTAAAAAAAATGTTTAAGTTATCGTATGTATAGCATGCAATACATGCGATAGCCAGATTTCTGGCTACACTGTGTGTTGCTAGATAAGAAAAAAGGAAACTGGATCAGGCAGATAATAAAATTCCTGACAGTATAGGGCCTATACTCCCAGGCAGCTCCAATTAAGCATGATTTCCATAGAAGTAAAGGTTTTTTCCTGACTGCTTGTGTTTGCCTTTCACATAAGACTTCATTTAATATTTCTTGAAAAGAGTTAACTGAGTTATATTGACAACCCAAAATCTACAGAAGTGTACCATCCCTTGACTGCCACAGGACTGGGACGAGGAATCAACTAATTTCATTTTTGATTCCACAGGTGAAGCACGAAGCTTGACATACCCGGACTGGAAGCCAGCCTGAGCACTCCTGTCAGAGCTGAAGTATGAACTCATTAACTTCTTAGTCTCTTTACTAAGCCTAAGCTACTTATAAAACAACTGAAATCAATGAGTTCACTGATCAAAATATAACTACATGCATAAATCCTGATGTACCAACTAGTAACTGGACTCAACATCTCTAAATCTGAAGTCAAGACAAAGGAACCAAGAAGAAAAAGTTACACATGCTCCTGATGTCCCATTATAGCTAGACTGGTTACTCACACCAAACCCCATTAAAAGCAAAACTCACATCCAAAAAAAAATCCCCAAATGAGCAGGAAGTTAAAGAACTTTGTCAACATTTTTAACTTTTCAGGCTCAGAAGCACCACTTGTTTTATGTTTCCAGTACATCTGGCAAAACAGAGGTCTGACCTTCACCTATTCTCAGGTGCTTTCCTAATAATTGGTAATATTAAGAACAATAAACTTTAGGACATTTCTATGCAGATTAACATTTTTAAACATTTACTCCTTAGTATATAGTCAAACAGGACTTCAGAGAGTTTCTTTACAGCTGGGCAAACAAAATTCAGCCTTATTAACATAATCTTATCATTGAGAGCCTGGAGGACAAGGATGCAAATTAAAAAAAAAAAACCCACAGAAAAAACAAACAAAAAACAGAGAGGACAGAGAAATTGGTTCAGCCAGGCAAAACAAGCAGCAGTGATGAGTGCCACAATGGAGGTTCATCAGGTTCAGTCCCACAGCTCTTGCAATACCCATACTCTCAGTAGAGGTAGATTCACCAGTCCTTCAAATCAGCAGAACTTCATTTTAAATTAATCAGATTAAAAGCTTTAGTGCTGGGAATCTTTGTTCAAGATCTGTTAGACTTCTTTCTTTAAAAAGGTGTAACGGCAATCAAATTAGTTAGAATTGTTTAATCATTTATACAAGAAAAGTTGCCTATCTCAAGAGAAGTGCCCTTGTAATCACTTCTGTAAATACAGTTGTATTAATCTGGCAGAGGATAACAGGTTCAAAGTTGTAAACCTTGGAAATCTTTTACCATATGAAATGTTATTATAAGCATTAACTCGTAATGTCTGCTTCTTATCATGAAAACAGCAGTTCCCTGGGGGTCAGGAGGTTTATGCTAAAGCATATAATGCTGAGTAAATAGCACATCTCTACTGTAAGTGAACCCAAAACACCCTCTTTCCTTCCCCACTCCAAACAATAAATTGAGATCAAAAGACACACACCGGTGCATCCTTCTTGATTTTGTATTCACTTCAAGTTCTCTAAAATGCTTTTGATACCTTGAGCAAAATCACACATTTTCACCCAGAGGAAACTCTGGGTTTTCCGAGTGCTGCTATTGGGAGGCAGCAGATCAAGGTGACAAAGGCAGAAAGGAACAGGTTGAGCACTGGTCAGCCTCACGGCAGCCCCGTCTAGCTGCTGTCTAGCCAGCCTGGTCTCAAATAAGACAAAAAACAGGTTTAAAAAAGAGGTGGTCTGTTGGTACTGCAGATGGGCAGGACGTCAAGGATGGTCTTGAGGGAAGCTGTAGTCTTTTCCAAAGGGATTGCACTCAAAAGTTGAAGGAGGGTTTGTCTTGGAGTCATTCTGTGACCTTGAAGGAGGGTGTAGAAAATGGACTAGACAAATTCTTCCTGCACCCCTTAATTTACGTGGTTTCCCACAAAACCTTTGAGGGTTCATGAATATTTCCTTAAGTAGCAGTCCTGCAGGTTCTCTTTGTTTTTATTCCCTTCTTCATATTGCCTGAAACCAGTCACCACAGCATTTCCTTTTCATGTTGTTGTTAGCAGTAGTAGTGGCAGTATTAAAAAACACTTCTACTCAACCACAGTAACTGGGCTAAGCTTTCACATCTTCTAATTTTCTAACTTCTAACACACCTTGTCCTAGGTTTCAAGAAAAAAAAAGAAAATTGGCCAGCAGGTCTAGATCTAAAATTGGCCTTAGATCTGGTCACTATGGACATCTTCCTTTTCTATTCTTTCCAGGACTAAGCTAAAGGGTACTTCAAGCAGAAAGACAGCAAGTGAAAGATGGCCAGCAGCAAGCCAGCAAGGGAGAGATTGGCAACCCTGGACAGATGAGCAAGAAAGAAAAGAGAGGTGCTAGGTGACAACAGAGAAAGCATCTGAGAAGAGCAAGTGGAAGGAAAATAATCAAAGGGATTGGAGGGGCTGGAGTCTGGTGTCCCCAGATAGAGTCAGGGTGGAGCAGGACCCAGCATGCTTGACGAGGGGCGATAAGAGCTGATCGGATTATGGCTGTTGTTGCCAGCCGAAAAACACACTGCATTAGCAGTTACCAACTGAACAAAGCAGCAGGAGGACCTTCCCCAGGCGAC
The DNA here is from genome assembly GCF_000695765.1 of Mesitornis unicolor. Classification (NCBI taxonomy): domain Eukaryota; kingdom Metazoa; phylum Chordata; class Aves; order Mesitornithiformes; family Mesitornithidae; genus Mesitornis; species Mesitornis unicolor. The sequence goes on from NW_010207265.1 coordinate 51,666, forward strand.
CAGCTGTATTTGGCCATCCATGCCCTCTTCTTTTCTCCCTGTGAATGTCCAGCTAACTTCTAAAGACCACTTTTGGGCTCCTCCCTGCCCAGATCAACCACAGCAGGGAAAATCAGCATGAATCTCACAAGAAAAGTTCACTTATTATGCCTCCGCTTTTCACACAACTTCAGTACCTATCAGAAAGCTGTCTCACACAGCAGGGATCCACACAGCAGTGCTCATTAATGGTACAGAAAATATACCATGTACACACAAAACCCTGACACTAGATCCTGGCAGTTTCTGCCAGGCAAATGCACTACTATTTAAAGGGCAGCTATGCAATCCTGACATACTGAATTGGTCCAATTTCAAAGTGATAATTAGGAAGGATATATGAAATAGAAGATATCAGGGATACCCAGCAAGCAGTATTCGTATGGCACTGTGATTACAGCAAAAACTCCCATTTGATGAATGGTAATAAATACATTCATATATATGTCAGTGTATATGTATAGAATCATAGAACAATTTAGGTCGGGAAGACCCTTAAGATCATCGAGGCAAACTGTAAACCTAACACTGCCACTACTAAATCATGTCCCTATGCACCACATCTACATGTCTTTTATATACCTCCAGGGATATATACATGTTCGTGTGCATGAAAAAAATAAATACACGTGTATAAGTGTATGTGTTAAATATTACATTTCTCCGTTTCATCAGACCCTCTCTGCCACTGCCTTCAGGCAGCCAGGCTGCTCCTGGCACTTGCTATAGAAACAACCTCCACTCTACAAGAGACACATGCTCCATCCTTCTCTTCCTTGCAGCTCCTTGTCCCAAGGCCGCATTCACCCAAACTTTTTTTTGCTTTGCGCATGTGTGTGCACCTCATACAAAGAAGGTTACCCTTACCCACACAGTGGCAGGCCTGGGGCTGTATGAGAGATCCTAGATTCAAAGGCGGCCCAGGCAAGCTGCCGAACTCCTTGGCCAAGTGAACAACTACTTTGAAAGAGCTCTGTGAGCCAGGCTCCTCTTTGTTCCCCTCGGTCTCCTGTGGCTGCTGTCTCACATGATCACTCTTTGGCCAGGACACAGAGTGCTTCAGAGAGACAGTATTTGTCTGACAGAAGGAAATGCAATATCAGTGTTAGTTGGGGGGGGGGGTGTGTTTGCAAATATAACATAATTAGCAGAAGCCTTTGACTTCTACCAGAAGTAATACATATATATGTACAGGAACAAGTGCCACTACCAGCGAGAGGGGAGGTCATTGCCTTACTGCTCCATGACCCCTGGAGATCCACATTGTAGCTGGAAAAATAAATGTTCATCCCCTTAAGGGGACCTCTGAGTTGCTGTGTAACCCCTCCTTGCTGAGCACAGGGACAGATTTTTAGCTGGTGAAAATAGCCAGAACTTCCTTCTCACCAACGCACTCATGCTCACTTCCACCAGCAGATATTTTGCTCCCATGTTCCTGCATCAGGAGATGAATCCCCTCCTTCTTGGGCTGGCAAAGCTGAAAGAACCACAAGAACAGTGATGGTCTGTCTGCCAAATGCAGACTTCAGGAATAGTCTTCACATCAGCCCAACCACTAACCCGAAATAATCAGTTTGCTTCTTGGAGGAGCACTATCCTGCCTTACAACCAGGAGGAAGAATAATCCATTTTGTTTTTTGAACTTCATAGCCCTTAGGAGAACTATATCTTGGGATCCCCACCTTTGCTTTTTTTTTCAGTGCAGACAGTGCCAGCATATTTGCATAAAAGTTACGCCAGTGTTACTTTCAGGGGGAGATGGTCTTACTGTGACCATGAATGTAAGGAGCCGGCCAGTTAAGATCATATTTCAAATTCCAGATGATAAAGCGCAGTGGCAGATTAGAGTTACTGCAAACAAAGGAAAAAGCTCACACCTGGAGACAAAGGGAATTAAGGGAAATCATTAAAAAGTCTCAACATTTCCAAGTTCCTTCACATAAAAAGCATGCAAGCGTAGGAGACAGAAAGAAGACGTATACACCACTGCCCACTTCTGGATGTCCTCAGAAACTGTGCTTCAACACACAGCTGATACTCAGAGAATGAGGTTTCGGGGGCCTCCAAGGGAGCTGCACAGGTTCTCACTCTTCCCTCTCTGAAAGCCTCAGCAAGTCCTTCCCCAGCAGCAGATGAAATTGTACCCGAAGATGCACAATGTCACTTTGCTGCAGCACAGGCACAGGTCTGCTCCACTGTGGGTCTTCTCCCACAGAGCTGGAGTGGCTCTGAAGGAGAAGGAGGATCCTTTCCTTCCTCAGCAAGTCCTGGAGAGCAGATCCTCCTGGCACTATGCAAAAGTTCACAATTATTTTGAGGGCTCTGATGATCTCCCTCTGCTGTGACTTATCAACTCAGACAACTTAGGGCTGATTGAACACTCAATTGCAGTCTTAGTAATTACAGAACACCAGAGACATCCACAAGTAGAGAGGTGCTCCCAAGATGGCAGTGTCCCCAAAATAATTTGCGTGCAAATGTTTGAAACATGCATCAGCCAGCTCAAGAGCTGCAGGTACTGCCAGTGGGTGTTTTATCACAGGGTAGACCCTGCAAGTCACTGGGCTCTTAAGTCATAGAATGGTTTGGGTTGGAAAGGACCTTAAAGATCATCCAGCCCAACACCCCTGCCATGGGCCGGAACACCTCCCACTAGACCAGGTTGCTCAAAGCCCTGTCCAACCTGGCCTTAAACACTTCCAGGGAGGTGCCAGCCATACAAAAAGTCCAGGAAGTCCAGCTATAAGAAAACACTTTCTGTGAACAATTTGGGCAAAGGAAACAGGACTATGTTTAAAAGCTACTATACCTACTTCATATGGCAATTTTAAAAAGAAATAGCTAATTAAAGCAAGTGCTGTTCTGCAAGATATCATGGCATTCATTGTGCTGATTTCCCACTGCCTGTTGTACTTTCTGGTTTAAAACCTGGGGGATTGGCTCATCTGCATCAGGTGCCTCTTACAAGATTTACTTTTAAGGTGCATATTGAAAAAAGAGGTTGTGTTCTACCTCTTCAATTATGCAATCCTTACAAAACTTTCTGTGGCCTATGCTGTGGACCTACTGTGCCATTTCAATTACTTCTATTTTTTTTTCCCATACATATCCTGTAGCCGCTTGCCATAGTTTTGTTTCCATCTCCTCATCACAGGGTGGTCAGCGATATGCAGTTAAAGAGACACAGAGAACCCATTAAACATGGGTTAACGCTGAAAAAAAAATAAGTAAATGTACTAGGAGTGGAAGGAGGTAAAGCAAAGTGCAACACCATATCGAACGTGCCACTTGTCTTGCACCTCTTGTTTCCAGAGCCATGCAAACAGCCACGATGATAGCGTTATCTGCTGCCTGCACTGCTGATCCGGGCAGCCTTTCCCCTCCCAGCTCTCCCTGCGGCACTGATACAGCACAGCATAGATGTGGAAAGAGAGGAAACCTTTCAACCCCCGATTCCAAGAAACTACCACCAGCTTCATCTCCTTTCCTATCTGCAGGTACCGCCACCTTGCAAAACAGCACAGAGGCTCAGGGACCAAGGGCCTCATCAGTATTAGTAAATTAAAGAGCGACTGGGGATGAACTACCATCATTATTAGTAAGATAAGTATTAGTAAGATGTTCAAGCATTTCATGGCCTGCAGCAATTACTGCTCTCCCCATCAATTCCCGGGCACAGTCCAGAGTCAAAGACTTAATCTCAGTTGGCCATCAGCATGCAGCCACCCTCTTTTGAAGTGGACGGTACTTTACAAGCATAGATGCAAGCTCTTCTATGCCTGTTGGTCTCCGTTGCTGGGAATATTTCCAGGTATATTTAATATACTGATGTAGAAGCAATCGATAACGCTTCACAGCTATTCAAAAGCCTGCCATCTCTATTGACCAAGATATGTGCTTCTTTCATCAGACAGCCAAAGTAACTTTAGCAGAGACAAGTTCAGCCACAAACTTACAGAGCTGCTCTAGTGACTTCTCTGGAGAGTTAACAGTAAACATTACAGTTGTGTCTCTCCATCTAGAATTTTATAGCAAAAAAACTCTCTGCCTGTAAAATACAGCTAAGACTCAAGAATAAATTCCATCTTTGCATCAGAGGGCAAAGCTTGTGTCCCTTGAAGAGGCAGAGGCTTACTTTTCCCTGCTGAATACCTCATTAACTTCCCTCAACATTTAATCGCATATCTCCTACACCCAGTTTTACCGAACCTCCGCCTTGCCCTGAGAGATTCACTAACTTCATCCCAACTATATTATAAATTTGCCAGGGAATTTAACTGACCCTTTATCACCCATTTGTGACCATTATTATTTCTCCACTTCTTACCGCAACTTTGGATCAGAACAAGGTCTCCACCAGATCAAAAAGTATTTGTCCTCAGCAGATACACATTGTGTATCCAACTTCGGGGAATCCATAGCGGCCACCTAAAATATTCTTACAGAAGGGTGTAGGTTTAAAACCACACATTTGAAAGCCCAACAAATTGTAATTGCAAATATATATTATAACTTGGATGCACATACATCTCACATACATAAATACTGGATGCATTAGAAACCATATAGATAGTGGATTTTTTTTTTAGAAGCTATTTTTTAAAATACAACCTACTACATCCAGCCTAAACTCATCCTATTTCTTCTGTGGCTTCTTGGAGGGTAGGTAATTATCAAAACAGCAGCAGTCCTCTAATGCAGAAAATGCCTCCTGCTCCAGAAGGCCCGAGGTACAAAATAAAGGCCTCTGTGTTGAAGAGAAGACCTTGAATTTCAAGTGCCTTAGGCCTTGTATCTGTGTCATTGGGAAACTGTTCATTAAATGTCAGGATTAAAACTGCATGCTCCAAATCTATCAGCCCTTATTTTTCTTGTACTAAAATGGTGTTTTTCAACATTTAATGATCGGAGCATTGAAAAGCTCTCTTGACCTTATCTCTTTGGAAAGGATCACTTGGGCAGTATTACTGTGATCATTTTCATGTACAACCAGTAATAGTTAGGTTAAGCCCTCAACATTTAAGCTCTGTTCTTTTTTTTTTTTTTCTCTTGAGCATATATATCACTTTGTCAGAAATTGCTTTATATTTTTTTTGTTTTGATCTCCCAAATCACTAGTGGTCCAGCAGCTACAAGCTGAGGAACATCAACCACACACATGACCACAGACAGCATATTGGCCAAAACTAAATTGGATTTAATTTCTGATGGTGCAGTTATGTAGTTTCTGCAATTTGGACATACTCAAAAGGTTTTTTAAAAGCCAGGCACAACTACTACTGCCTCCTTACTGATCATTATTAACAAAAATGTGTAGAAGCATAGATAACTGGAGAATCAGACACTAGGTGGTAGGACTCAGGTGGCAGATGACTTGATATTGATGCTAAGGAGAGAGGAGCATATGAGAGCACCTCCATGACTGCTGCTCCAAAAACAGCACCTAAACTTGTAGTGTTAGGCCTCATCTCATTTCTAACACGCACATTCAGGTCATGAAACCCAGAACAGAGACTCTCAACGCTCTCCTGAGCCTGATGTCGCACACATAGAGTCAACTTTCTCCACACAGCAACATTCTCACACAAACAGAGATGCGTATCTGAAGACAGAGAAGGCAGGAGAGCTGCTGCATAGAAGTTAAACACCAAATGAGCAGGCAGAACCAAGCAGCGACAAAGCAACTGCATTCTGCGAAAAGCCCATCTGGTTGCAGACAGGATCCTTGTCTGGTACCCCAGAGTTATGGGCTCTAAATTCACTCCCAGGTTAGGAAACACTAGGCTGCTTGCAGAGGAAAAGGTTTTGAGTGTCTGTCCCCTTTACTTCCAAATATGTAACAAAATTTGCAGCATTAACAAGCTCACAGGTTAAAGGTCTTAAAATTACCTAAACTGACACAAGCTTTCTATTGCTAACAGACATCAAGCTCAAAACATCTGGTTTATTTAAAAATACACTTTATTTACAAGACATTGAATTTTCATTTTGAAAAAAATATAACTGTACATAAAATTTTAAGTAATTTTTCACTAATAGTTAATAAAACAACAGTGAGATTTACAATTCATTGATTCAGCAATCATGAAAATTAGATTTTGGCACATTATTTATATCACATAATGAACAGAATAACTGCAAGAAACTTTTAAGCAACACAACTCCATAAATGTAACAATCTTATACAGTGACATCCTCTTATCAAGGTATCACTGTTCAAATAAAGTACTTAACATAGAAAGTGCTTCCACTGTACAGCAGAGTAAGTAATAGAACCTATAGAAATCTTCACAGCTTTTGGATTATCTTTTCAGAAACTTCCCTTTTACCTGCTTTCCAGTTAGTGATGCAAGCTTTCCCCTAAGGTGTTAATGAATGACTAATGAACTCTACTGATTTCATTATAACTTCTCAGGTTTAGAAACCAACTTTGTTTAAGAAGGTGGTTCAGGTGGAGTGTTCATAAAGAATTTAAATATATGTAAGTGTGTATATTTACATCTCAGGATGTCTACTTAGACAACACTTCACCACAGATCACAGGACATAAAACACGCCTTGAAGTACCTCACATCAAGCCATCCATAGACCTTGGGTGGTGAACTTCACTTTGGAAAAATATGGACACTGGCACATTCCCTTCAAAGTTCAGAATAAAAGGGAGCACTCAGGATGGCAAGCATTATACTCACAAAGGGGAGGGGGAAAGACCAGGAAGAACTAAATGAGGTCAGAAAGTGGTTTGCAATAGCAAAATGTATCACAATGCATAAATAGAAAGCAGGTGAATTTTAATAAAATGGAGTGCAAAAATTAAACCAGTATATCAAAGAGGTATTTCTAAACTGTATTACAGGTACATCACCATGACCAGAAGGCTAGCAAACCCATACTGCTTTTATTGAAGAGACAAAGAATAGGGAAAATATTAAGGGAAAAAACCACTTGCACTAGAAGTTCAAGTAAGTATCTCAAAGAGCACAAGGAAAAGAAAGTCAACTGAAAACTTGGTAAAACAAAGGCAATACTCCCAAAAGCAGCATCAGTTATTTTTCTTTACATAGAATTGCAAAAGCAAGATCTCCATTTAGAAAGTTACAGGAGAAGGAAACGTTATCAATAAAACTGGCACATTTGGCACATATGAAAAGGCAGCAAAAAATTTAAAAATTGGATTCACTTTAAGAAAAGGCCCACAACTGATTAAGGCCAGTAAGTTCCTTTTGCATTCAATGCCATCTTAGTTCTAAACCAAGTGAAATCTGGAATAAATTATCTGCCAAGGCTAGCAAATGTTTTGCTGTGATACAGCTAGGCCACGTGTATGACTGGTTATGGATCAGAGGCCCATGTAAGCTGGAAAACTGAAAATCTCTTTTGTCTTAACCAGATTTTCTTTGCTACAGACAGCAATGAACAAATAGGGGCAGCCACTGCAAGAGAACCTGAATGCGATAATGGTGCAATCAGAAGGGAGTAATTGAAGACAACAAGGTACACTACAAAACTGAATTTAGAACAAGTGCTCATAGATAAGGGCAAATACTGAAATATAATGTATTTCAAAATGAGGTAAGCATACTTGCAAGAGAATGAGAAGAGATATGTCAAGAACTGAAGGTAAATAAGCCAACACAAAACACACACTGACTGGAATGAAGTCTTCTACAGAAGTAGAGAGGAGCCATCAGTAAGTCCTAGTTGTGACTCACTTTAAACAGAGGAGAAAAATGTGTTGTACCAGGACTCATAGGAAGGCAAGGATACTGGGTCAGAAGCCTTAGCTGGATACCCTGAAAGTCCCTACACAGAAAATGCAAGGTTCACCTCGTCAATAATATAGCTGTTTTCTAGACCTGAAGATTTCTATAATCCCTGGTATTTTCCCACTTATTCACAGGCAACAACTACAGTACATTCAACCAGATAATAAAAAAAAGTTTAACAATGTTACTTCATTGTATTTTCAGGCTACAGCATTTCTAAAAACTTAAAAAATAGATAACCACAGCTTTAACAAACACTGGAAGGATAAAGAAAAAGGTGGTGCATTCTGTCAAATGCCCCAATGCTACACATGCTAGTTTTTTCTAACTCCAGAGCAAGCAATACCGCCAATTCCGTTTTTCAACCATTTAATAAGATGTGTACATTAAAAGATTACCTGATTTAAGACACAAATGCATAATCATGAAAGGGTGCTTGTTTTAGAGGATATCTGGGAGGCAAGTTCTCCAAAAGACTTTGTTGTTATTTTGGGAGCCTTCTATTCCAGTTTTCAAAAAATCTACAAATATATTTGTTATTTACATCTAAAACCCAACAATCAAACATCACCACAGATTAAAAGAAGGACAAAAAGAACAGAAGAAAGGGCTGTCTCACTTTATGCCACACACTATCAGAAGACAGAACAATTCTTAAAATGTTTCCCAATTTACATTATTGCATGCAACAACGCCAAGGAAAACCCTGCTGCTTTCACCTCTGCTGCCACCAACAGAATCAAACAGATTGGAGGATCAAGCTTTTAATGATACTAACATATAGTTTAATATATGCAATAAAAACTACAAGGCCATAAAATATATTAATTCACCCAAGAATCTGTTCAAAAGTGGTAACTACAAATCCAGAAACGTGCTACGTAGACTGCAATCACTGTTTCAGTAAATACCATTTTCCAAGAAGCAAAATATCCTGCTGTGTGTTTTAATTTTCATTTACTTAATGTAATTATCCTTATTAATGAGTTGACTGCTTTCAAGCTGGCCTTACAAGGAGGTCCTGGTATTTCCCCAGCCCAGGCAGGAAATCAATTTGCCCTTCCTACTAAAGTGTCGCTGTGGTAAAGACACCACTATTTTACACCGGTGTCCCCAGGAATAAATGAATATAATAGCCTGCCCAGGCCACACAGACCATTTGAAAGGCTGCTTTTGACAGTAAAATGCAACCTCATCTAGGTGTTCCTGCTCCGGCAGGGGGATTGGACTAGATGATCTTTTGAGGTCCCTTCCAATCCCTAACGTTCTGTGATTCTGTGATTCTGTGAAAGCTTCTAAATTTGATATATGTAGCCAGTGAGGCTAAGCACTACACTCAGCATGGATCAGGTAGTGGGTCTCCTCTCCAAGAAACCTGGAGAACAGACCTGACCTAAATCCAGCACTGGTGACAGGCACATCATCTTGTTTTCCTTTGAGCACCCTTGCATGCCTCAAAAAATGGCAAGCAGCAAAGAGATAAAGGAACTGCTTCCCTAAATACACTTAGAAATACACCTTTGGGCAAGGGGAGGAGGGGCAAAGCAGAAGGGAAGACTTAGACCTTTAAACTAAATCAGTAAGAAATAGAGACTAAACCAGGAAAAACCCCCTGTATTTTTAAAGCTCCCTCTAAGTGATAACACTGTGTATAAAACTTTGAAGGGACTTTCATAATTAATACAATAATAAATCGTGTCTTAATAATAGAATTATAGAATTTTAACTGTTCATAATAAACACATTTACTTATTTATTCAGCATGAATAATGACAGACACTCAGTGTTAAAGATACTGCAATCATCCCACACAATGATGAATTAAGACTGTGGCTATTACAACTTCTGTTGTCAGGAGAAAAAAAAAAAGAGACTGAGTTGTACAATCAAAACAGCAAACAAGATAAAAGTTAATTGGATTACTGCCTCCATTTCCAGTTGCTAAAAACAGTACAGACAATGTTAGTAAGGATTTTTTTGCTTTCATGACAAGAAGTCTATTCTTTACCATACTTATCTGTGATTAGGCTAAGACTCCAGTATTACAAGTGGAGAAGCAAGACCACTTCCGCTCTGTCCCTAAATACAGGAGTCAATCAAAAAAACAACGCAAGTCAAAATTCCCGAGTGCTTCCCCTCCTCTTTAGACACTCTTAATTTCATTCACAAACCCCACTGGCCAGAAGCACATGCATTACTGTTAAACATGAACTGTCTATGCAAAAATGGGTTTTAAGGATCAGTAAAGCACCCCTACTGAAGTCCTTTATAAATATACAGTACTTCAGCCCAGTACAATCAATTGGCCACAGGGCTTTCAGGAAACGGTTCACTTCAGCAGAAAAGGCCAGAGTTTCACTCCCAGTCCCACTGGCCATGAACTGCAAGCATCAGTGCAGACAGTAACACACCTCACCCACTCTAACAGAAACTCACACGCAGTTTGGTAAGGAACTGAGTTAGACTGTACCAGAAAAGTCTTAGATGAATGCAACACCCTTCATGGAAATATTAATCCTTACTTCAGATACAAGGGGGTTTTAGGTGTATTTTGGTTTACAGCTAAAGCACAGAAATCCTTTTGCCAGGTCAACTTCAGCTACAACCACCAATGACCCCCTTCCCGGCCAAGATACATTTGTTCTATGAAAACACAGCAGAATAGAGGGAACTGCCTAAAGTCGTGTACTGCTCAACTGTGATTTGTCATCAGCCATGCCACAATTTTTCACATTTTTAATGCTATCTTCTGCCACTGGGTACTCAATAGGGATTTCAATGTCATTTTTACTTGAACCATTGTCTTTATGCAGTGCAGAAAGGCCACTATCGTTTTTCTCAGTGTAGCCATTAGTTTTAGCCAGGGGGGGCTCCCGCTGGCTGCAGCACAGCTGAGAGTCACAAGCTTTTGAGATGCAGGGAGAGCTGCACAGTAGCTGGGAGGTCTTGTGGTCAATGTACTCAGGCTGAATGGTCACAGAATGGATCCCTGCTTCGTGGAAAACTTTCCGTATTTTATAAGCAGCATCCTGGTAATCAGTAGGGTTTTGGCACTTGATATGAAGAGTAGCAATATTCTTCCCACCTGCAAGCTCCCAGACATGCACCTCATGAAGGCTGCTAACCCCTGGTATGCGAGCTAGTCTGTCAGCTGGAAGACATAAGAGAAAGACATTAGAGGCTTTGGTGTATTGGGTGATTACCAGCTTTCCCATTAAGAGCCTTACCCAAAAGCAGCAGTCATCAAATTACCTTTTTAAAAGAGCTATACTTAGTAAAATACATCTACTCACAGCTGCCTTTGGTCCAGCCTCCAGGTGACCACATGAGCAAGCCACCCTTCCTTTTGGGTTCACCCTGTCCCTCGGGCTCCCTAATGGCAAGTTACCAGCCATTCACTGAAGTAGCATTAGAGCACCACTTCCCTGGCCAAAACCCCACATCTTCTGGTTTAAGCCATGAGCGTGGTGGAATTCCAGAAATAAGTAGTGCTACCCCACAATTAAACAGTGTGAACAACGCCAGAGAGCTACAAAATTAACCAGCCTTAACAGAAATTTCTAAACCATTTTGGGAGCCTTTTGGAAAAAGCCACTGCAAGCTTGAGAAATACTGTCATTCAATGTTGTTTCTTTCACAAACACCCCACACAAAGCATTAACAGCTCAAGACCTGGTATTTTTGATGTATTGTTGGAGTACCACATTCTCAAAATGCATGCTTTAACTAATCCAGAGAGATTTGAGTCATGTTGCTAGGACACAGGCATGTGACTATTTCTCACGGTTCTTGAGCATTTAGAGCTATTATGAGTAAATAATCCAGACATGTCATTCCAGAAATAACATATGCATTGAAATATATCATTAAAAGTAATAGCATTTCAACAACAAACTTGACTTACTCAGTAGTTGCATGTTAACACCTTTGGGAACCATCTGCAACAAAATAATTGAGGTCTCCTTGATAAGCGGGAATGCAGAAGACAAGATGATGAACACCATAATTATTGTCAGGCTTGGATCGATGTAGCACTGCCAATTACATGGAGCATTTCCCAGAGGAAGTACATGGAAGATTGTAGCAGCAACTACCACCACCACAGATCCAAGGGCATCTCCCATAACATGCAAAAGGACACCTGAAACAAATGGCACAATTTCCATTAGTAGGGCTTTTTTTATTTTTTGGGGAGGAGAGTAAAGCTGCATTTTTCAAATCTGTTCTACCTGACATGAAAAACGACCAAGCACCAACATCATAACCAAAGTTTTCAATAACTACTTTCAGAACAAAACAGCAAGGGAAATACCGACTCTGAACCCCAGCTGCTTAAGTGGGATGCATTATTAAACATGTAGGGTATGCTAGCAACTGCAGTCCAACTGCAATGCCATGGCAACATAAAATGTGTTTGCTTAAATGTCTGCAGATTATTAAGAGATCCTGGCACACTGCATCTCAATTCTCAATTAAAAATTGATGACTAAACCTATCTGTTCTACCTTGGACGCTAAGAGAGCCACAGGCCACCTCCAGTAACAGTTCTTTTCCTCCATCAGCTTCTACAACACTGTTGAAATCTGAAAAATTACCTAAGTGAAACCTAAGCCCATTCTTACACCTTCATATGCCCTCAAACTCCCATTTTTGGATCAAGCTTGGTTACTAGTCATATTAAACCTTGTCCCACCAACACTACTAGCCCTTAGACCCCACAAAAATCAGAATCTGGTTCGAGAGTCAGTAACATGGATGCCACAGTTTTATATTGAGAGGAACTCTGGGTACCACTTTTTACATCTATAGATATAGTTTTGCACAGAAGGTAAAGACACTAAACAGGCTCTTATAATAACATTTTTTTAGCTGCCCTTTCAACTACAATGACAGTCTTCTTGCTATAAAGTTACAAGAATCTAAGAACTCATTTTTTTCTACGTCTTTAGATAATCTTCCCTCTTCCCATCATTCCTCACATGGCACTTCAGTTTTGTCAGTCTTTACTGTTCAGACTCAGATTTCATTCCAATCCGTGCCTAATTTGTATCATCTCTAAATATATGAAGTTAAAATCTTTGTCAATACTTTTTACTCAGAGCCTGTGAGAATAAAAGGGACCATCTCCTTTTAATATCCTCATGACAAGTACTTTCAAAAGCTTCACTTCAATTTAATCACTTCCTCTGCGCTGGAGAAGCTGCAAAGAGCTCCCTTGGAAAATCATTAACAACACAGCAAAGAGTTTTGACTCTTTGGTGATGCTGGACATGGGATTAGACCTAGAGCCATGCCTGTGCTACTGCTCTTTGCCAGCTCTGTGCATGAACATTGATCTTCTGTGTGAGAAATGAAGGCAATAACCCCTGGAGCTCCTCTGAATCACTTGGGTCAGATAAGAAAGTACCAACTTCCAGTGAGTCCAGCTCTTTCTGCTGGAGTCAGGCATGTCCTGCCCCATTTGGCAGACTCCCACAGGACTTTACTCCTCCTAACAGAGTTGCAGTGTTTCCTTTTCATTTACAAACACTCCCAATTCAGCATGGGCTATCAGCTATTGGACTAACAAGAGGGACAGGCAGGATGCAATTGCCAAGGCAACTAACTAGAGAGCACAGCTTAAAAAGAACAGGGGAATGTTTCAGAAAGACTTCCTTTGAATTAAGGAAAAAAAATAAAGTATACCAGAATTTTGATAAATTATGAATTGAGAATACAGAAATTGGAAAACGCTTATTCTAGATTATTAGCATCGTTAATATGTACATCTTGGTTAAACATCACGTAATGTGGACCTCGACAGAAAGGAACCTGTTTTCCTATAGACCTCCAAAAGCTATGGCTATAAAATAAAACAAACAAAAAAAAATTTTAGTAAATAAGGTCAGTATGGTAAGACCATAGGTTGCACATAGTTTCCAACAGCCTGTGTTGGATGTGCTCATGAAATGCTCACAAAATAAAAGGAATAAAATTACACTACACTAATTAATCCAGTCAGGCAGAATGTCTGGATTCCTGCACCTACCACTTTTAGAATCAAGGAATCAATTCCTCTGCCAATCCATTTTGTTCAGCCACATTTTCCAAGGAGGCTCCAATTCTATAATAAGCATATTTATTTTTTTTTTGCCAAGTGATTATGAAGTAAGTATAGCTATCTAACTAACTTACAGCAGAAAAGAAAAAAGTCACAGATTTTCAGTAAGAATTTCGAAGACATATCTGTAACACTGGCTAAAGAAGCAAGGAGTATTTGTAAGGATAATAAAAATAGATATTGCAAAAATGACATACGAAAATTAAAGTAGGACTTAGAGGAAAAGATCCTTTTTTAAAAATCATAGATGACGGGTATCTTAAAGTAACTGACACAAAACTCCTTAACTTTCAGACATTTCTGAAAGTTTCAAGCACTGTCATTCAAGCAACTAAGGCCTTCTCTAAAATATCCTCATTGGTTTTCTACCCTTCTCTCCTCTATCCCTCAAAGTGACAGTTTGCTTTTCCTGCTCTAATAATCTTACCACTGTAATGCCATAATATACTGTGACACCAATTTCTAGACATTCAGGGAAGTGTTGTTGCTCTAGCACGTAGTTTGATTTCCAGAATGTCTTCCCTTACAGACACATTTGTATAACTTTCAAAAACACTTTCAGAAGACAGGTAGACATACAGACACACAAAAAAAACCACCTAGGTGCCTGACTGTCATGTCGTCCTCTTAAGCTGAATTTGTGTGATGCCAACTTACACAACTTTGGAGGAACATCAGATGCTGACAGGTAACCATAAGAAGCCTGAAACTACCACTCTGTTCCACCTTTCTGACAGCCCTTTTGCTTGGGGACAAACTCAAAGTTTAATGTACTCAAAGATACCTGCTTCTGGCTCTGCTCAGAATAGGTATGTAAACGTGTATGCATACAAACACCTATACAGAGAGGGAGATAGACACTTGGTTAATTTATTCCTAGAAGCAGCTATACAGTTTCACTCTGCAAATACCCAGAGATCTGCCAAATTACGACATAAAAAGGGCTGAGCCTGTCACAGGCTCTCTCAAGGACAGGTTCACAGTTCAAGGACCTGGAAAAACACTGTGCTAAAGCACCAGTTTCAGCACGTTTTTCCTCATGCTGACTACAAAACATTGTCAACCTTGGAACTTAAAGGAAGTTTGTCTTCTGCCCAAAATAATTTAAAAGTTGCAAACTGCTCAACTACTACAACAGTGATGCTCAAAGTAGCGCCTCATAGCCACCTGCTTTACCTTCCTATAACACCCCCAGCATCTTGAGCTTAGTGAAAGAGGCTTTGCCACCTTTCCAAAAAGTTCAGCTGCACTATTCTAAAGAATTAAAATCAAAATGTGAGCACACTTGGAGCCAACTCAGCATCACACTATTTTGTTGTTATCTATGCTATTTCATACAACTAAAATCGTTCTGTTAAAAATAACTGGGTCCGTACACATAGAAGAGACCTGGCCTTTTGCTTTTGCTTTCTCACTGATATTTGAAAACAAAACAAAAAAATCTGAAATGGAAACCAGAAAGTGTTTAAAGTTAATATAATATTATCAGTATACTCCCATACTCTACCTCGGATGTTCAAGGCTTCAGATTTTTTTTCTTTTTTCTTCTCAGGCCCCTCTTCAGGGCTTTTTTGGACATTTGGTGAATCACCTGCATTCAAAGAAGAAACGCTGTGTTGTGTATAAGTTCTACAAACAGAAAAAACATCATCCTTCTCAAAACCAACTTATTTCAAAGATGACAAGAAAAAAAATCAAAACAAAACACAAGCCAAAGCATTTTCCATGCAGCTCTCTGAGCAACGCCTCCCTCCCCCATCCCGAGGGGACGCCCAGCAGCCCATTGTAAAGTACAAGGTTAAAGAGGCAGTGGGCGTCTGAGTGAGCCTAGTGAAATTCCCCGGGGCCCATGGGTGGGTCTGGGGCTCCAAAAGGGCCCAGAGGATGGGTTTGACAGCTCGGCGGGTCCCAAGGGCAAACAGGTGCAACAGAGGGGATGGGGAGGGACAGGAAAGGGTGTGAGGGGTGGGAAGAGGTGCGGGACACGAGAGGAAGGCTGGACAGCGAGGTCAGGCGGCGAGGATGCAGCCGAAA
>NW_010207266.1:0-730 GCF_000695765.1 Mesitornis unicolor
ACAGAGATTTTTATCACAAGGAAAAGTTCCACTTCTGCTGTTTAGAGCAACTGAATAATATTAACTGGACATGTGTTTTGTTTCGTTTCCACAAGAGCCTATGTGTCAGCTGTAACCCGTATCATGAGACTGAGGGAAAGGGCTCAGAGAAGGAAGAAGTCCATTCCCTGCTCCTGCTCAAGGCCCTCCTGCCTTTCACGATGTGAGATGTGCTCCTTGTACCCTCTTCCCATTCTGGGGGACTGTGGAGCTGACTTCCAGCAACAATTCAACAGTTAATCAGCTTCAGCAGCAAATATAGCCCTGTGACACACAAACACCACTAGTCCTACCTCTGAAATCTCTCTAGAACCACTGGCCACAAAACAGATGAAGGGCCCATGTTTGCCACCTGCAGAACTTCACAAACATGGGTATAAAATGGCAATACTTGACTTAGCCCCATAAATATGATGTTATAGAGACAACAAACTTCTCTAGCTGTTCACCTAGTCTCAAAAATTTCTCCCCTGAAAGTAAATGAATGACCATTTTTGCACTTTATGTACAGAACAGACGTCAGAAGAGTAGCTTTTCTTCTCATTGTTTTCCCTAGGTGAGCGGTAGGAGAGAGCTGCTAAAACAAAGCAAGCAGTTGGTATGTGTCCTGTTCACCATCACCAAACAGGTCTGCAGCAATTGGGACCAAATGAAGGAGCACATTGCCATGGTGAAGATCATGTTATAGCAC
>NW_010207267.1:0-310 GCF_000695765.1 Mesitornis unicolor
GAGCTTGGGAGGCACTGGCAACGGGCACGGGCACCCTGGGGGGCCGGGAGCCAGCACAGGGGGATCAGGGACTGGAGCAGGACGAGGGGACAGAGACCAGGACACTGGGATGCAAGGCCTGGGCCCCGGGCTGTGCGAGGGCAGGAGGCACTGGGGGGATGCCTGGGGCTCCCCGTGCCGGGTGAGCGGTGGGCTCATGGCCTTGGTCCTCAGCCATGGCCATAGCCATGGCCATGGGCATGGTACGGACATGGGCATATGCTCAACCTGATGCCATAGCTCCCCAAAGGACAGCTCACGCGGCGCTACA
>NW_010207268.1:0-6565 GCF_000695765.1 Mesitornis unicolor
CTCCCACTCCCACACACTCCTCCCAACAGAACACAGTTTTGCATTTCACTTGAACTATCAGGAATCATTAAGGAATTGTCTTTGTGAACTTGAAAATTACCAATAACTATGTTATGCACAATGTCTTATGTCATGTACTTTGATAAATAAGAAAGAAACAGATGGCTACATGTTTAGCTCAGTGATGCCGTAGAGTAAAACACGGCATGGGATGCTGCTGTACAAACAGGCATATAATATCTCAATATTTTGTTCTTTTCAACAGGCCTATTAAAGTTCTATATCTTATTAAAATATTAAGGGAAATAAAGTGATCTTAGAAAAGCCATATTCTTAGTGGCATCTTCCAATTAGAGAAAATGCACATCTTGTTTATCCATTAAGCTTTCAAATGACAAAAGTACTTAACCAGAGCTCTAGATTGCTTAACATAATTAATTACACAATAAATGTAATAAAAATGAGTTTTAGCAGCTTTAATATGGAAAAATTCCATTGGAGATTATCCAGTTGTCTGTCAGATAGGAAGCAGTTACTGAAAGATCTTCTCAGTCATCTAGGCATTTAATCCATGAGAAAAACACTGTGAGGTCCCAGACTTCATTATCTCATAGATCTCATTTTAAGGAAGGCAAACACCTCACACTTTTCTGTCAATGTAGTTTACTGTTAAGTTGTTTTCATCGGAAGGTGGCATTGCATGGTATTATGTAAATTAAGTCATGTACCTGTGAGTTTTGCTCATTGTAACATTTACTTGGCATCAACATTCAAACATGAAGTCTGATAAGTGACTTAATTGCCATTCATTGACACAAAGAGTAAGAATGAGTATGTTTAATACTGCTTCTTTCATTTTTATGATTTCCAAAACATCAGCTTGTGTATCTTTTGTAGTTTGGACTTGTTTTAGTGCTTGCACACTTCAAACTTTCTATTTTGCTCTGTTTTTTTGCTTTTGTTTTTGTGGAGTCAGTTGTTTTTAGAGGTGTTTGTCTCTCCACAGAATGCTACCATACACAGGATACATGTGTGAGAACATATGTGGGAAAGCTAAGTGTCATCTTATTGATCAATCACCAGGCTGGTGAGGGCATGCAGTCTGCGTTTTACTGTGAGGGCACAGCCCAGTGGTTTCACCACTGGCTGTGCATACCCTGGCTTTCAGCAGTCATTTATCAATATGTAACAGTCAGTCCTCTGTTCCTCAACCATTATACTTACAGAGTTTCATACAAATATTTACAAGTGGCTACCTCACAAATTTCCCGTAAAAATGGAGTTTCCTGTGTTTGCTGCAGTCCGAATGGAAGGTGGGATTTCTGCAAATATAAAGACAAAACGAAATCTTGTTGGTGAGTTAAAATGCACTACAAAAGGAAAGTCATGATAATGATACCTCCTTTGGGATGGGAACATTCTTTTTGTCTAACTCTAATTCAAACTTTAGTGTCTTGCTTTCTGAACAGAAAAAAAATAAATTCCTCTATTTTACAGGAAATTTACACTTCTGTATGAAATATCATTAGTCTTGGATATATTTATTTCCTTTTTATTCTCAGCAGGTTTTTACTCTCCATCCAGCATCATGTGTAAGAGGTTAGCTGGAGAGGAAAAAAAAATACCACTTATCTGAACGGTATGGTGCCTGCACTGGGAACAGTGTAAACATTGCTCTTGAACAGGGAAACCTTTCTTAAGATTACAGATGTAACTAAACAGAAAGAAGGAGTTTAGCGGCGCCTGTAACAGACAGACAAGGACATTGTGGAGTATAGTACAGTGAGGAAAAAGCTGGATAGGAATTGATTGTTCACTGCGTCTTTCAGTAAGAAACTAAGGACTTCAAATGAAGACAGTAAGAGTTAGTGAAACTCCCCACTCAAGGAGATTTGTTGTATGTTAAATGAATGTAAAGGCATCCAAAAGGAGTGAGAGAATGCACTTACCGTTTAGTAAGTTCAGGGTTACTGCAGAGACGGCTTCTAACAGGCTCAAGAGATCTCCTGAATGGAAAACTGTTGGAAGAGTTCCATCAGTTATGCTTGTCTACTCCATGTTTTTCCACCTAAAGCCACTGTGAAAGACAAAAGCTTGGACTGTAAATGCATTGAATGGACCGTTGATCTGAATTAGTAAAAGACTCTTTAGCAGTATAAAAAAATCAATCCAATATATACATATCTACAGATGCACAGCCTGTCATGCGCTTAGTTTTGGCCGTGATTTGAAAAACATTATATGAGATTTCAAATAAATAAGTTGAGATAGTTACAATTGCAACACTGTGTCTGGAGGGAAATTCTTCAATAAAATGGTTAGAACACTAAAAACTGTCTAATTTTCTAAAATGTCTCACATAATGTCTCATTTGTGACAAGTTTCTCAGACTGATTGTAATTTTAAATGATTTTTTTAGGAGGATTGCAATATATTATCTTTTTACATATGGACTTCTGTGTGAGAAAAGATGTTCAAGAATTATTTCTTTTCTTTTGGAAACCAGCTGCCACTCCCTTCAAAACCAGTGTTGCATAACATTTCCATTACAATTTTTGTGAAGTAAATGTCATTGTTCTTTCCTCCTGTGGCAGAAACTGTCTTTACCTAAAACTGAACAATATGGATAATATGTATAAAAAGTATATACATAAGTAGAAATCAGATTATAAAAGTTTATATACATAATGAAAATGCTGAAATAATATTTTGTAATGGTACTTTGCCTAGCCTTTCCATACACAGGTGGAAGAGAAAATCCTATCCCATCTAACTGTTTTTAAGTCTGGTTTATCTCATCTAAAACCTGATATTTTTCTTAAATTTATGTAGGAGAGGTTACCCTCTCAACAATAGAAGATGCCACATTAACACAATGTCTGTGGACACTTCAGTACTTCAAAGCTTAGGTAGTTTTAACCACACAAGAACCACAGACACGCTTGTGTAGAGACTCTAGAGATTTTATGGTTTCTATGCAGTTAAATATTTGGGTGATTAGCCACAAATTAATTTTAACTATAAAAGCTTTTTAAGATTTAAGTTATTACTATAATACCTGAATACTTTCTGTCCAAAATCAATAGCAATAACTATTCACTAAATAGATTTTTTGAAGTCTGACAAATCTTTTTTTAAATAAAAAATTTACGGGAACAAGTGGTTATGTCTTCTATCTTTTCACATATTTCCATTTTTGTTGTTTTTATTTTTTAATTTTCATTTTTGGAATGGTCACCTGGGTGGTAGGAATCAATATGATGAGTAGTTTTACAATGATAAAAAGGGGGGTTTTTAGATACATGATTTTTTCTTTCCTTTTTTAAAATTGATGGAGAGTTAGCTTGGCGGAGTGGAAAGTAGTTTAGTTTCATATAGTCTCATTTATTTGGATTGTGTAGTTAATGTGTTCTCTGGCAATATTTAGTATATCTAGCAAGGAGCCAGGAATGAAATAATACCTATGCTGCTACTCAAGCTCACACATGTGAGCTGTCCAAAGAGGTTTATGGCTTTAACTGCAGAAGATAAATATTATACGTTCTACAGTTACTTCCTTGTAGCCATGACCACAACATATCCCTGCAGACCTAATATGAACTTTTTTATCTATAAAGTAAATTCAAAGAACAGTGGAATTTCAAAATTGATCTTTCTGTCACCTTCCCTTTTTGGATTGGCTTTGTGTTCTTGAAAACCCACCTGAGAGCACCTTGTGTTTTCATACAGATAATGGAGATCAAACCTCTTTTGCATTTTGTTTATTGTGTTTATATTTATTTCTTTGTATAATACATTTAAATGAAAGCTTTTGTTATCCTATCTTTTTCATTCTCCTGAGGAAATATAACTTTGTCAAAGATGGTTCATTGGAAATGTAACTGCTTTAATTTGCTGCATCAGCTCACTGTGGCCTATTAAAATTGTGCAAGGTAATTTTAGCTCAGGTGCCAGTATGGGCATATTGCATCGATGATAAGCCTTCTTTACAATTACCTTGCACCTTGTGAAACAGAAGCTGTAAAGAGCTGTGCTAAGGCATCTATTTGTCCTGCAAAACACTGAATTTCACTCAACCTGAAAATCATGCAATTACATGCTCTTGACCATCTCATTACAGTGTGTTTCCTGACTTTCCAATGACAGATATGCAGACACAGAGCCTTGTAGCTGCCTCTGGCTGCTCTACTGCCTCTCTTGCTCCCTGCCTGACCTTCTAGGATGGGACCCATAGTCCTCCCAGCTCCTCTGCCATGACAGATCTGCCTATAGTAATTACTGCATAGCATTGGTGCACCTCTGATGGCCTTCAGTGGGCCAAATTTCTCCCTACACCTTTGTTAATGAGAGAAGAAAAAGTCAATAATATAAATGACTCTGCAAACACTAATAAACCTAATAACAACAAATAATGAAAAAAAAAGCAGTGCATTAGTGCATAATGAATGTAACCGGGATATAACCAGTAAATCATTAATGAATTGCACTGGATATACATTTCTGGTCTAACGAATTATCTTTATTCAACAAACAACAGTATGTAAACACTTTATAATTTCAGCATATGTTACTTGCTTCCAGTGAAACAGTTGTATTAATATTGCATTACGTTATTCATGCTCTTATTCTGATATTATTTTCTCCTCTTGCACAGTGTCTCACAAGGAAGAGTTATTTTGGGGCTGTCTTTTAAATATGCCATCCAACTAACCCAGATCTGAGGAGCTAATTATGTTATCTATGATGTTATTAAATAATTATACTCCTTGAAATGGGGTCAAAAGTAACAGGACATCCCCACAGTGCAGCATTCATAGTTCATATGGAGAGCTAGATTTAAAAAAAAAAAGAGAGAGAGAGAAATCAAATACTTGTAGGCTTTAACCCATTTACTGCTGGTGTACATAGTTAACTTGTCTTTGCAGTTATATTGTTACAGCATACTGAGTCTGCAGCCATTGGTCTCAACAAGGTCTGGAAAACTAATAACCACTTGGCTTTTTAGCAGTTCAAAAGGTTTTTCAGGATTCCTGGCCCCCAGTTTTCTTTTTTCTTTTTATTTGTTAGATTTTTGGTTGGTTGGTTGGTTGGTATTTTTCCCCTAGTACGTTAGACTGCACACAGAGACTATCTTCTGAGACAAATTCAGTGTGGAAAGTAGGCCATGATATCCAGGCACTCTTAACTATCCACCTTGAATACAGCCAATAGATGAGTTGCTGGACAGCTAGAAATTCTTGCTTTGCTAAATTTTGTAGCTTTTAAAAGGGCTCTAGATAGCATTTCTGCCATGATTTTCATTAAAATATCTGTCTTCATGAAAGTGACATAAACAGAAAGAACGAACTGTAACAAAGAGGTTTTTTTTAAAATGCTGACTTTTTATAGCATTTGCTTTACACAAGATCTTTTGATTGTGTGCAGTTTCCAGAAATCTACTGCAAACCTGCATTCTGATGGAATTATACTAAGATTTTCTGCATGATTATATAATACCAACATTGTAGTGTGTCTAATGTAATATACAGATCACATGTGCAACATGTAGTACATGAAATAAATTGTCAGTTTGTGTCAAATATTTTTAAATAACATATGAAATAATTGCATGCAGCTGTATTATTAGGATGGTATACCACACAACAGAATGTTAATACCACATGAATACAAAAGAATAAGTCAGAACAGCACTTATATGTGTTGCCATTGCAAAGGCCCAAATAGGGTTACTTTCTTAAGCTGAGGTCTAAACTTCATAATGCTGTGTGGTGACTCCTGGTGTTCTCAGTCTCCTGTCACCAGCAGACTATGAGAACTCTTGGACTAAGAGTTTCCTATGCAAAGACTACACTACTGTGTTTGCTCTGTGTTCTTGTTGTGGTTTAGGGCTGGGCCTAAACCCCTCTATTAACCCCTCTCCACTCCCCAAAAAGGAAAAGAGAATAAGGGAGAGAGACTTTACGGGATGGAAAATAATACTAACTGGTTTAATAAAACAATAATACTAATACTACAGGTTAATAATGTAAATAGGAAAATAATGAAATATATATAAATATGTACAAATGTGGTGAGCTGAAAACAAGAAACCAACTCAGCAGATGAATGCCAAGTGAAGTTTTTATTTTCTACCTCAGTTTTTATAGCTACAGAGAAGAACCCAACTATGCAGCTAATCAGGATGTTTACATACAACAGCACTTTCCCGTCCATCATTCCCATACTTTATGGCCAGGTGTTCCAAGACCGACATATCCTGTCACACACCACGCATACCATTCAACCAGTGTTCTGGTCGAGATAACCCAGGCACACTGTGCTTTGTGTAGTTTTGAACTCCTACTTTTAGGCTGGCCCAAGGTCCTGTTATACTTATTAATAACATATTTTAATCTCTTAAAGATTGCCTTTGTATAAATCCCAGCTGCTGTTTGTGTTCTCTTAACAATGTTCTCATGGGAATCCCACCTTCTGCAGCACCTTGGTTTGCAGCCTGTTGATGCTTCTCCGCATACAAATATACAAAACCAATATAAAATTCTTGCCCCCACCCTCCCCCCAGTGA
>NW_010207268.1:6610-10746 GCF_000695765.1 Mesitornis unicolor
CAGCAGGTGGGAGCAGGGTGCAGAAACACACAGATCAGGATCAGAGGCAGATGAACCAGCAGGGTTCTGCTCAGACTTTGGTCACTGCGGGATTGAGACGGACGGAAGGGTTCGAGATGGAAGGGCTCCAAGATGGAAGAAGGGTCGAGACCCTCATGATCCCTTGGCTTTATACCGAGTATGACGTATGTGGGATAGAATATCTAATTGGTCGGTTTTGGGTCCACTTACCCCCCCCATAGATGCAGACACGGCACCCATGGTGAGACAACTTAGCCTTTAGCTTGTCTTCCAGCAGCACATACTGGAAAAACATAGTGCTAGTTTCAGGAAGCTCAGCCACTTAAAAGAGACTGAGCTGAAAAGTAAAATCACTAAATAGAAAATTAGTTCTATCTAGCTCAAACCAGGAGAGTTTTGTTTTGGTTTGTTTTTTTTTTAGTATTGACAACATTATTTACTGTGCTGGGTCTTACTGTGATGGAGTTAGCTTTTTTCATAGCAACCTCTGTGGTGCTGTGTTTTAGAGTTTTGACCAATCAAAGCACTCTTAACACTATCAACTTTTTTGGTTGATTCTGTGCAACCACTCAAGGCCCCCTCTGTCTCTCTCTCTGTGCCCCTCTGAAAGTGTTTTGGGAGTGGGTGAGAGTTTGAGAGGTCAAACAAATGGGACAGCTGACCCCAGCTTACCAAAAAGACATTCCACACCATGTGATATCATGCTCAGCAATAAAACAGAGAGGATGAGTCTTTAGGTGTGTTAGCCATCTTTTGCTGAGGAACTGAGTATCAGTCTGCCCTTGGGAGGTGTTGAGTGATAGCTTTTGCATCACTTCTTTTGTTTTCTTTAGTTTTTCTTACATGCTTATTAAACTCTTTTTATCTTGACTCATCAATATTCTCGCTTTTACTCTTCTTTCCTCTTCCCCTGTCCCACTCGGGGTGGTGGTGGGGAAAAAGAGTGAGTGACTGTGTTGTGCTTAACACACAGCATTTCCTGAAAACCAAAAGTCTGAATAGAGCTGGGCAGACTTCTCAATCAGTGAACTTTACCAAGAGCATCTTGTGAGAAAAAAAATAAAATTCAGAAAGAATATTAACTTCCAAAAGAACACACCCTTTTATAAGAAATTCCTAAATGTGTCTAAAGTACATTTAATGGACCTGCCTGATTTTTCACTGGCTGTGCTGGCCCATGAGATACAGTAATATCTTTTCACAAGGCTCCTGACTGCCTAAGTATTCTATTTATAGATAGGTGAATATGTACTAGTGTTTCACTGAAGTTAAATTGCATAAAAAATTGAACATTTGTCAACAGACTGTGGAACACTGTTTATTATATAGTCTGAGTTAAAAAATCAGTGTGTTCACAGACCTATACAGAAGGCCATATATTCAGGTTAAGAACTGAGGGCTTCATTCACAGGGAAAGGTATTATGCAGAATTAAGTCACAAAAAATGTACATTTCATTCTGCTCACAAAAGAGCACAGCATTATTCTCTCACAGAAATATTTCAGTCAATATTTCAGTAATACTTCTTATGGCCACCATGTCATGCTTAAGCCAGTTCAAAGATGAATGCCAAAAGTAGTGGGGATTCTGCTGTGGGTAGTCTTGCCTCTGAACTTCCTCTTTGTCTTATTAATATTTTGTTTTGCAAGCACAGAAACCTGTACCATCAAATTATCCGCAGAAAGGGAATAGCAAATTTGACTAAATGTAATATTAGAGACCCTTGGCAGCTACTTACCAGATTGATCCTCTTGAAGGCAAAGCCTTTATTAGTGTGAACAGGCGCTTAGCAAAGCATAAGATAGGTTCAAATTCTAGTCCTGTGTTCTTACAGCACTGTATAATGTAGTTTTCTTGTGAGAAAGCAGGCAGCAGTTGATACAGGGATCTGAATGCTTTTGAGAAGTTTATGATGGGTAAATGCTCGACCTAATAAATGATGTGAAACTGAAAATAGAGTCTGTTTGGATGAGTTATGCTTAATTATATGTGAGAAAACATATATTTTTCACCCTTATTGTGTTATTCTAATTCTTTTACCATTTTACAGCTTGCAGCTTGTGCATGCTTAAATTATTACAGTAGACCATATGATAAACTGCTCTAAAATATACTTTAAAAGCAGTATTCTAGGATGTTTCAACCTGTATGCTCTTTATATTAAAAAAGATAACTTTGAGTTAGAATAGAACAATAACAGGGCCTTATAATTTTCATCATTTTGCACAGAGTAATAATTTAGTTAAATTAAAAGTAATGAACCAAAAGAACAAAATTAATGGAATGTTTCAGCAAAGTATCTTCATTTTTAATTCTAACTCTCTTTAATTCTAAAACTCCGAAGTGTCAGATTAAAAGCCTGTGTATTTCCTGAGAAGTGTGAAGTTACAGGCAATATAAAACTGCATCCTCCTTAAGAAGGATGTATAAAGAACAATTTATTCTGAGAAATACAAATAATCCTTTTGGGCATGTGGATTACAAACTATTTTCTTTCCTTATACTGTCCCTTGTTGTACCTGATCCTGAACAAAAAGCACAACACATTGGTAATGTTTTCCCACTCAGCTGTCATGAAGATTGTTATGATGTCACAAAAAAACCCTAAATCAAACTGTTAGATTATGTGTGTAATTGACCTTTTAGCTCTCTAAGTTTAAAGTTTAAGGTCTTGTAGCTTCCTCAAGACTAAGAGCTCAGTTCTCCTTGGTTTCTTTGACTAAGATTTATCTAGACCTTGTGGTGCAGTGGGAGGCAGAGGGATGATCAAGCTACCAGTCACCTATGTTAATATATTTATACATGTTGTGACTGAAAATATCATAAAATAATGGAAAATAGTTTGTATCTGAGCACAAACACCCCTTTGCAGTAGTATATCATCTTAGCTACTGTACCTTACATTGCGGCTACCATTTTCTCAGAGCGTCTTTCAATGTCGTCGTGCTTATGGTGAAGAGATTTCTCTGCTGGGGAACAAAAAGCAGCTCATCCTAATCCATGATATTCTTGGGAAATTCAGAGGTAGGACTGGAACTAACCGTATATCCCCCTGCATCTTCTGTCATCTAGGCCCAGTATGATTATTGCACAGGAAATTTTCTACAAGCTGGTGGATTTTCTAGCCCAGAATATTAAGTGGGCTAGAAAATTGTTCAAATCTGTTTTTTAAAATTATTTAATATTTCAAGAATTATAGGTATGACATTTCATAGTAGAAAAACCTTCTTTTGCTAGTCTAATCTACTTTTTTTTTTAAGTTCCTTTTCAGGCTTGAGACTGACTTGTTCATTCTAGTTTGCACATAAGAAAAAATATTTAACTGCAAATATTTAATTTTTTAACTTAGATACTAAACTTTAAGTATAGTAGCAGTCTCAAACACAATAGTCATTAATTTCCAAGTCATGCAAATGTGTATATTATTTCATAAGTGAAGTCAAAGTTCTGAAAGTTTTTCTAGTTTGTTAGTAATTATTTAAAATAAACATATTGGAATACTTCAACTCTATAATATTATTATAACACCGTAACATTCTTATAATATTATCACTTGTTTAGTAACATCATCCAGATGCAAGTATATCTTTCCAAAAAATTGAAATAAGACTTCTTTAAAGCCAAAGAAATTTTGTTTTCTTTGCTTTGTGTAAACAGACTCTGGGGCAGTGCCACTTACTAATAATGTTTTTTTATAACAGTTAGCTAAAAGATTCTTTTGTGATATTTCCCTTTGGAATGAGGAAGTTCTTACAGATCAGCCATAGCAGATGGCAGAATCTATACAGACAGACTTCTCAGTGGGCATTTGTAGTTTAAGCATTGACTGGGTCAGATGTGACAGTCAGTATATTTAGCTGTTTTGATAATATTTGCTCTACAGCTACTGAAAATCAAGTATTAAAGTATAAAGCTGATAATTTGATTGTTCGAGATAAACAATCAATCCTGAAGGCCATGTGTCACGGCCCGCTTTAAAAGTGAGCTCTTTTTTCCCAGCACAGCGACAGAGCGATACAGAATCACTCAGAAGGAGGATGTAAGCAATGTTTTTGCTAGATAAGATACATGCCCTGGAAAAAGTAACACTGGATTCAAACTTTTCAACAACCCGT
>NW_010207269.1:0-205 GCF_000695765.1 Mesitornis unicolor
TGGTGGAGGGGTGTCAAGCACCTACCGGTCGGGATCAAAGTCCCCCGAAGCCCCTGGGTGCTGCTGCCGGGCATGCAGGTACGCCCGCTCCAGCGCATCCTGGGCATCCTTCAGCTTCCAAAACCTCTGTGGCACAGGGACGACGTCTGAGCCTGTCACCTCAACCCCTGCTCCCTGCCACTCCCCCAGCCCCACCGTGCACCCC
>NW_010207269.1:584-1431 GCF_000695765.1 Mesitornis unicolor
CCCCCCAAATCTGGAGCAGGGGGCCATGAGCCAGATGGGGGCACACGGTGTAACCCACCTGGGGACACACAGTGCAACCCACCTGCACCTGGTGAGGACAGGGGGGCCGGGGCTGTGCTGAACGCCGCTGTCTGGGCCTGTGGGATGCTGAGGGCCATCACCCGGCAGCCCGTGCCCACGGTGCCCATGGCAAAGCTGCGGCTGGGCCGTGGTGGGTCGGCGTACAGGTTCACCTGGGGGCAGGGAGAGGGGATTCAGGCACCCACCCTGCACCCCAAAGCACCCATCCCCATGGGGACACCAGCCCTGCCTCAGTTTCCCCACCCACACAGTGGTGACATGGGGACGTGCTTCCACTCGCTGTCCTGCCACTCCAGTGACGTGCCCTGCAGCCGCTCCCACCATTCTGGGGCTGTTTCAACTCCCTGGTATGGAGAGGGGCCTGCCCGCTGGGGGGGGCGCACAGTGGCTCCCCCAGTTCGCTGTGGGCTCTGCGGAAACCTCAACCCCCTTCTCCCTTCCCCAGGCTCAACCACAGCTCTCCAGGAGGAAGAGGAGCAGGGAGGCCAGGGGAGGAAAACACCTCAGATAACACTGAGGAGGGGGGAGCAGAGTAGGGACGCAACCCCTGCAGTCCTCCCAGCCCCGGCACCCACCCTGGCACCCAGGCGCAGCTGGTCAATTGTGTTCTCGGCCTCAGCATACTTGGTCAGCAGCTTGTGGTAATCTTCCTGTGGGGGGACAAGCAGTGGGTGACAGCACCCAGTGTGGGAATGGGGGCTCAGAGGATGCCCAAGGGGTGGGTGGCAAAGTGGGACGTGGCACGGCGGAAGGGATCTCTGTGTGG
>NW_010207270.1:0-2500 GCF_000695765.1 Mesitornis unicolor
CAATCCCTAACGTTCTGTGATTCTGTGAGACAGTCAGTTTACTCCCATAATCACCTAGATTTGCCAAACAGTGCTCTCTAAGGAAAATGCAGTATGATGGAAGAAAAATGTGCTTGCAGGAAACCACCTTTCCCACCCCCACTTCTTTCTAGTCCAGCCATTCCCTTTTCTGACACCACGGCCTATCTCTGGAAAGACCCTGAGATCCTGCTCTATTTAATGGCCTCCTCCATTTTCAAAGAACTGACCTCTGTGCATTACCCAGATCATGTTGTGCACCTCCTTTACTCGCTGGCAGCTCTCCATATCAAGGAGACTCTTAGTCTGCTGTTCTCAGCTCTTTATTCCTGCATATCCCCACTCTCCTGCCACCACCCTCGTAACTGTGTAAGTATGTCACCTCTGCTGGGTGCAGGTCCTGTTGCCAGGTAGACTCACCGAAATAGAACCCCCAAGCCATCTGCCCAGGAGGGCGAAGGCAAAGGGGTTGCACAGGTGTCAGGGACCGAGCTGGAAGACAGGTCAGCTGTTTTTGGGGGAACCACATCCAGCCTGTCAATCAGGAGTCACCTCTCCTCTAGGTTGTGACATTCCAGGGAATGATGTAAACATGAAAACATTTGTTGACTTTACCCTTTCCTTTCAGTGCTCTCTTTGATCAGCTTTGAACACCTCATTAGAAGTGCAACAGAAAGTATCCTATTACTTTTCTATTTTTAATATCCCTTTCTCCACTGTGGCCCCAGTCTGCAATATTATACTCTACCACAGGTACAGCCCTTTAGCATTAAAAATTTAATAAATACTTCAGGTCCCAAAGCACATCATCAATTAAAAAGAGCCAATCCTTCTACCTCAGCAGAAGTCAACATGAGTAGCATCCCATGCCAAACAACTGCAAAAAATATAACTAAATAAATCAGAAAACCAGGCCTGAGAAAGACCTCTGAGAAGTCTTTTACTTCACTTACCTGCTCTTATTCCCAAATCAGGGATGGCTTTACCTAAAACTGACATCTGGCGCAGGTTTGATAACTGCTCCATGGGCAGCACAGCTAACTATGCAGAAGTAATAAACTACTGAGCAGGTTGTGCTAACCGTATCAGCTACCCTTCTGCAACTCTGAATCAAAACTCAAATACACCTGCACTAGCATCCAGTGCCAGACAGGCACAAGCTGTGTCCTCAGAAGCCGTAACTCCAAGGCTTGAGCTTACCGTGCCCATGCTCATTGGCCCCACTTCTTAGAATGGCTATTTAAGCCCAGGGGCACTGCTGTGATCATAGCACTCCAGTATTCCTCATTTCAAGACTAATATTACAGTTATAATATGTACTATAGCTACAAAACTGGCTCAGGCACCATAATAGGTTGTACACCCTGGCCTTCTTTATTTGTAGAGTATCTACCACAACAGGACCCTGTTCTTGTTTGCAACCTTTGAGCACTTGAGGAATGACAATGGTAAATATATGAAGCAGCGTACATGACAGAGCTTGCATCAACAAATTTGGAAAGCTCTGTACAGAACAGACACTCCTTTGAACATATATTCCCTTACCACTACCCTCAAAACCCTTGGGACCAACACTGATATGTATTTCATAACTAAGAGGCCTTCAGACAGCTATAACAAACTTCTACATATTTTTATTCTATTATCATCTGCTGTGTTCACAGCATATATTTCACCAGCGTGCCTCTATGAAACAGTCCACCACACAAAAGCATGGCTCAAACACAGAGCAAAAGCCATTGCAATAAATGTAATTAGTACTGTAGCAATACTATATGTACTAACTGTACTTCACTATGAAAGCTTACACTGATTGCTGCAACATAAAAATGTCCATTAAAATAATGTTAATTGTATTTATTAGTACTGTATTTCATAAGATGTTAGCTACAGCTGTTGCCTATGCTCTGTTAACACAAAACCAAGATACGTAAAGTTTTACAGAAATTCTCACCATTCAGCACTGTCCAAATCAAAGAAGGAAGTTTAAAAATAAAATTTCAGTCCATTTAAGATGAATGCACTCACAATAGCCAACATATCCATCAAATGCCAGAGCAGATGCAAGTCTGATGGACTAAAATCCTGAAAATCTTTTGTCTCTATCTTGTCTCAGGATGAGCAATTTTTAATTGCAAAATAATAAAAAAAAACAACCAAATATTTTCTTTACTGAATATTTGGTGTTAGATTCAGATTAATATAGACTAAAAAGTATACTTCAAATTGAAAATATGGGGCAGACTTCCACATTTGCAGCTCTCAAATGCAGGCATCTAATTTACGCTGAACTGTTTATTAGCAAGATGGCAGATAAAGACAACTATTTGTCTAGCAAATTGAGGGACACACTGCCAGTAAGTCTTGAAAGACCTGTTCTGTTTTCAAGTATATTTGGATTAAACATGAGATCAATATATAATTTCCTCTGGGTTTTGGATTCATAAAAGTAAAGCTCC
The DNA here is from genome assembly GCF_000695765.1 of Mesitornis unicolor. Lineage (NCBI taxonomy): Eukaryota > Metazoa > Chordata > Aves > Mesitornithiformes > Mesitornithidae > Mesitornis > Mesitornis unicolor. The sequence goes on from NW_010207270.1 coordinate 2,478, forward strand.
ATCCAGCATTCTGTTTTAAGCGA
>NW_010207270.1:7500-13165 GCF_000695765.1 Mesitornis unicolor
TTTTTCCACTTTAAGGGCAAAACCAGCCTCTCTGAAAGCTAAAGTTTTCTGAAAATTTTGTGGCGTTCTCAGTACTGTATTTCTTCTAGTCAGAAACTGCACATACAAAAATTTTGAAATACACTCTTTAATTCCTGGTTTGAAGTATTTAAGATTAAATGACTAATAGTTTAAAAACATAGATGCAATAGATTGCAGACAAAAATATACAACATATTTTCAAGTACTATATTTTCTAATTAAATTAGTGGCTCATTGATACACATAGGTTTTATGTTTTGGTGGTCTGAATGCCTACTCTATTAAAAATTCCTAGCATCCCTGACAAACTGACTTTTACACAACTGAGAAATTTCTAAGTCCAATGAAAAAAAGCAGATGGTCATAATTTTTGTTTTTCTAAATGCAATGCATTACCTTAAACAAAAATAAAAAGGTTGCATTTATCCCCAAAAGGTAACTTGCTGTTTGAAAAAGCAATTACTGTTTTTAGAAATACATGTGTAAAAAAAGTATATCTTTGTATCAGTGCAATGTAAAAGTTCAATACATTAATATTTATAAAGCACTGCATGAATGCAAGTTAAATTAATTCTTTAAGTCAAAAAAAGACGTTACCCATTTGCATTTCAACAAGTGAAACTTTTCCATCCATTTGACAGAGACAAGACTATAAAAGGTCTCAAATATCTCCAATAAAAGTGGAAATTACATCTCAATATTTCGTCAGAGATTAAAAACAGAATTTTAGATGAATTATCTGATACAAAGATGGAAGTGAGGGTGCTGCTTCAAGATCTACAGAAGTAGAGCACTTTAAGACAATTAAATGATTTCCCTGCAGGCAATGTCTTTTCAATCCAAGCTAATGACATCATTTAAGGAGGATGGTCCATTTAACTGAAAGGATCTTTTACAAGGCAGACAGACAGCAGGCAATCTGGGAATGTTTTCAAGGACTTCCCATATTTCAGAATTATAATGGTGAAATGCCTACATCAAAATCTTAAACTCAAGCATTAATCAACAAAATGAAAGACTAATTTTATAAGAAAAATGTAATAAAACTCATTTTAAGAAGTTTTTCCTTCATTATTTTTTCCTTTAAAGGAACCAATTCTCTCCTAATGGTGATTATGCTGCTTTGGAGTAATGATAATACCCAGGCAGCTCAGTTTTAGGCTGCTGTTCTTGAAGTGAAGCCAAATCACTTCAATCACTTGCAAGTTGAAGAGTAACTTTCATAAACTTTTCCACCAGTTTAAGTAAGTTAGCTGTGATCTTTCAGATAGCAAGCATTATACTATTACCTCCAGAACGTACTTCACTACTTTTTCTATGATCTATATATCAGCCTTTAAATTGCACCACCACCTTTTTTCATAGAAGAGAAAAAAGCAATGCTCTCAAATGAACCAGTAAGGGAAAACTCACAGTTTTAGCGTCTGCAGTTTAATGCAATGCTATAATTGCTGGGGAGGGGCATGGGGGGTGTTGAGGTCCTATGTCTTGTATTATCTAAACAATTTTTCTGATATTGAAAATTCAGAGCAGAATATGCTTCTTTTAAATAGAAAATGTTGATATTCCTTTAACCTGTTAAAATAATATTATTAAAAATTAAGACATTATATAAAACTACAGACACCTTTTGTACTTCAGAAGGCAGCACCGGTTTAAAACCAACCAAAGAGAGTCTTTTTGCCATTTACAATAACACTCAAAGCCATGGAAGTTGTATACACGTTAGGATGACGTCTGTTAATAAATGATGTGGTTCTGAGGACAGGAAAAAAAGTTTACCCTATGTCCCTTTAATATCCATTTCAAATTGTCAAAAACTTCAGAAAGCTGGAAAGTGCGAGACATAATGGAGAGATCTTACCCTGTTAGCAGGAGCTAGAAAACGTAGAACTCGTCCTGGCTCTTACCCAGATTCCTTTTGCAATCTTGGACAAGTCAGAGCTACTTTGCTTCCACTGCTCCTCTTCGTTAACAGAGAAGCAGTATTCACATCTTTCTAGAAATGCTGTGAAGAGTTGTTGATTTCATTACATTAAAAAAACAAACCACACCACATTTATAGGGAAAAACGTTTCATTTTTCTGGCCTGCTGTGCCACTTTACTGATTCTCTTCTGCCGCACCCATGCACACACACTTTTTAAAAGTAATGTAAGCAGTTGGAGGGAGGGAGAGCGAAGGGGCGGAGGGAAGGTTACAGCATGTATAAGAGCGGGATGTCACGTATGTACCGGTTCACGCATTTCACAGAAAACTGCATACTTACTTCTGTGACTGCTATAGCCTACATCAGATCAACAAACTGAGGAAAAGACCATGAAACAGGATCCTTACGGTAAACAGTAAGATGACTCTGATTATCTAAATGAAATTATTTTCCAAGAAAAACAATTTTTAATCCTAATAATATCTCCCTCCCTTTTTAAATATAAAATCAGGTCAGGTACAAATGCTGTTATCTAACACATATAAATAGCTTATTGAAAATTATGGTAGTTAAGGACATACACCAATATCAAAGCCAAAATTTTTCCTCAGTTTGAACACACACTTTTTAAACTCTCACTGTCAAAAAAACCAAAATAACAACTGTAAAAATCAAGTGGTTTTAGTTTAAGGACTTAACTGATCCTTTGTCACTCTACCTCTTTCTCCACATCAAGAATGTGGGTATCCTGTGGTGGTGAACAAGTAGCACAACAAAAGAATGCTAACTATTAAAACCTGAATATAGTAATATGGAAATAATAGTAAGTGGCAATGCACAGAATAATACCACTGTATTCCTAACCACCTGGGCTTTTTGTTAGTGGATAGTTACATTTCCAGAAAGGGAGGAGAAGAGATTTCTATGAACTTCAACTGACATGACAGATTTTATTCCAGTCCCTGCTACACACCTTCTGTACATCCTAGGTCCTCCACTAGTATATTTGCATATCTGTTTCCAAACATTTTCTGCCATTTTTGTTTTTATCCTGATTAGGTTCTCTGAAGCATGGACTCATTCAAATTAAGGTGGAGTGTTCTAACACTGCCTTCATCCAATGAAAATAAGATGAAACATGAAAAACACATTTATTGGCACTTAGCCAATTTTCATAGCTCTTTCCTTTTTTCACCCCAAAAGGTAAATCACAGCTTCAGTTTGTACATAAACTGAACTCCCATAAGCAGCCATTGAATCTATGACTATCGACAAAACTGTATCAAAGCAAAAATCTAATCATTATAAAGGTTACTTTTTGTATTGCCTCCCACAAAAGTATTTGCATCTACAACAGCTATGCTAATACACTGTCAGATTTCCTCACATAAACTTGCAAACCTCTATGAATAACATACTTTGACAACAAATTCTTGAAAAACACATGACAAAAGTGTCACTAAAGAACACTACATGGAAGTCATTCAGTGATATAGAAGTACTAAAGGACAAGACTCTGGGATCAACTTCTTCATGCATTATCTATACCGGTATGTGTCTTTATATTACTACCAAAGCCCATTTCTGTTCAAGATTAGAGGTATATTGAATGAATGACTAATCACTCTTCTATTTGTTCTCATTCCATACCTATATTAGTATATGTATTAGCCAATAAAACATACTGGCAAAAGAAGTTACTTCTAAGTATGGAAGGGAAATAAAACATACAAAGATAACTGTTCAAAATATTCACAAATCACTGGTATATTGCTTAAAATAATCTTACATATGAAGAAACTAACATGGAAAAGCCATCAGAGGTAGACAACTGACTTTCAGTCCCAAAGGATTCATGAAGAACTACAGGAGGATCATCAACGTAAGCATCAAACCAAAAGGACAAATTACGGCCTCATTTGCACAGCAGTGGAAACCAGTTATGTTGTAACCACAGTCTTCTTTATTATAATGTGCCTTAGAACAGCATTGTCCTGTTTTAATTGTTAAAAGGCATGGGGAACCCAGAGAACAACCTAAACCACTCCAGTTCTGAACAACTCAGTTTATTTCTCAGTTTTAAGGTATTACCATTGTTTTAGCTAGTCCAGGTCCATACACATGATTTTCAGGTTTTTTAAACATATTGACTCAGTAGATTTGCTTTTTGTACAGTATTTTCACCTTCTTGGGTTACATTTTTGATGTTCTTGATTGAAGGCTATCTTTAATTTAAGACCTGAACTGTCACTACCTGCAGATACAGTGAAAAAATTCTCTCCTTGATGTTCCTGAGAAGACACCAATCACAGAACTTGAAAAAGGAGAAGTCAGTTGAAGACTGGCCTAGAGATATAATCAAGGCTCAGACTCCAAAACAGCAAACAGCTACTTGGTACCAACACAGTACAGTAGGATGCACGGCATCTCATTATTATTCCTTGTTAAAAAAAAAAAAAGAAAAAGAAAAAAAAACACAGACTCCCTCAAAAGGTCTGTTTCCAAAGGACAAAGGCAATTAACGGGTGTGGGGAAGAAATCCAATGACAGCATATTACAGTGGCAAGAGAATTTAAAGATGCCATACACATTAAGTTATCTTTCCTAAATTAGGGCTTAAAGGCAACAAGAATTATAGATTCCTCAGATCTATTCAAAGTTAAATTTACCCCAGGCTGAAAACATCCTGGGAGCACAACAAAGCTGGATGAATTTCCCTTCCCAACATACATATTTCTAAAAGTAGAAATCCTTGTAGATTTTATCTTGGAAAAGGAAAATAAAATGTCACTAATATAAGAATGGTAGTGACTTAGTTGTGGTACACAGTCTACGCAAAACCAGGCATAGCCATGCTGCCTTCAGTCTTCATACATTCCATGTTCTGCACATCTTAAAACATTCCTTCTTACTTCTTAACATAATCCAAGAGATGCTTCTAAAGAATAACAAACAATAAGTAAATAAAAATTTCTTTATATGTCTTATGGTTATGTTCATACACAAGTCAGTCACCCAATATCTCAAGGACTGTTAATGAAACTGAAAGCCTAATTAGCAAGATGAGGGGAATAACCCCAGCATTCTGGCCCACCTCCAGTATGAATAATTGCATCCACCTATGCAAAATCCCCCTTGTCATTTCAATTAGGTGAGATATTCCTCATATCCTGCTTTTAAATTGCTGGGTATTGTTTATAATGCCATTGTAAAAGCTACTGCATTCTACCCTGGATATAGCTGCATTTTGATAGTAGTGATGTGGCAATTCCTACATATTTTAGTTACTTTGTTCAAAAAGCCTAGTGCTTGCAAAAGGCTCTCTGTTTTAAAAAAAAAAAAAAAAACACCAAAAAAACAACCAAACCACACACTAATTCATTGTACATATGCTGCTGAAAGAAGTATAATATCTATGTAGAACACAGGTAATACCTTAACAGGTAGCAAGATACAAAAGCAAGTCAACCAGGTGTTAAGTATCTCTTTAGCAATTCAGCAGCATAACAAGCAGCCACCTTATCACACTGTCACAACTCTGAAAGTCTCAGAAATTGAACCAAAGTTAACGCCTCTCCCTACTGACTGTGAAATCCTACCAGTACATTAAAACAGTCTTCTAAAAATGTATATACACACACATCAAATTCAACAAGGAAAAGAATGAAGTCAGTCACCAATCAGCCTTTCCAGGGCCTCCAAACCAACAGTTGTA
>NW_010207270.1:13179-40017 GCF_000695765.1 Mesitornis unicolor
TGCTCAGCAGTATGGACACCCCAAATATCTGTTCCTCAGAACAGCCACTGATTCCCCCTTATTGCTTTCATTTTGTCTCATTTGCCTACCATCCCCAAAATTCCCTAAAACATCTAAATTTTAGATTATGATTTATTTAAAATTGTTTATCTGACTAAAAAAGAATTCCTACATGAAAAAAAAAAAAACATTTAAAACTTGGGTAGTTTTAATGTTGACTTAAAGAGGAACATCTGGGGTTTATTATTTCCTCACCGTATCAGAGGACTTTCTTCCTCTCCTCTTTTGGCTCTGAATAGCCACTGCAATGGTTATTAGTAAGTAAACTCCTGAATGCTTATGTTATCCATGCTAATATGGCTCATAGTCTTTTTATTGTGCACTCCTGCTTTAACTCTCCCTATTCCTTAAAAGATACAGTTTTAACAGACCGTAAAATCCACTTGGAAAGGTACTCACTTTTTTCAGTTATGGAAGCTAAAAGATACCTTTTGTTTAAGAAATTATGCAAGCAGATATCTGCCTCAAAAACTGACTTTAACACTAACTGTACTTACTATTTCATGCAACATTTCAGTAACCACATCAGCTGTTTATTGCTCCACTGTGGCAGTATGGAAACTTCCACAATGAAATACAGGACAGGAGTGAAAAGAGCTGTAAAACCATAAAAAAGTTTGGTTTTTTCTCTTGTCCTGCCCTCCTAGTATGGTAAGTCTCAGGCTTTCTTTTTTCCTAAATTCTCTTTTTTCAAGGACTACCAGTGTTATAAATACCTTTGCCTTCTAGTGACTAAACACATTTCCTTCTGTAGACTCACTTCCTGCAAGAAATGTTACATTGCAAATTACACACACACACACTATTACAATTGCAATCATTGCTGCCCTTCTGCTAATGTATTTTAAAAAGCACAAAGAACAGAACAGCTTTCACTTTATCATTATCTTCTATAAAAGGAGTATCACTCTTGCACGAGAGATAGTAATATACGTATTAAAATTTGTTTCAAAATACAGTAAAAAATAATTTCCATTAAGTAGACCTGCTGGGGAAAAAGCTGCACACACCAACGATTAAGCGCAAGTGTGCATCTGTCGTTTAAATACGCATAGCAGTAATAGCTTAGATGTAGGAGTTCAAATCATGGCCAGTCTTGCTGCATATAGAAGTCGGCATCAGGCAATGCTAAATTAAGAAGCACCTCCGATAAGTTTACAAAAGACAAAGAAAAAATTGGTTGTAAACTCTTCTGCATTGCAAAGATCTCTTTTGTCTGCCAATCAACAGAAAAGTATTATTCCACCATCACAAAAGGCAAACCTTTGGAGGCAGTATAGGTCCGTGTGTTGTGCAAATGTGCAGTTGCTAAGAAGCAAATATGCTTCTCTTCTAATCAAATAGCCCAGCTCAGCAATGCTGCTGGCTTGGGGCAAGAAGCAAATTCCACCAGCCACAAACTTAGAAACAGTCTTGAATTATTTGTTGCTGACCGCTGGCTGAACCCTGTCCTGATGAGCACCATCACCATTAGCCACTTCTCAGTGTATTCCATCAGCCAATGGCAATAGCAGCATGCTACAGCTCAGGCTGCAAGGAATTGATCAAACAGGGTAATGAGACTATTTCTTCATGGAGGTTATTTTAAATGAATATAAATATTTTCTTTCTACATAATTTGCCACAAAAGGTCACTGAACTCCCTGCGATTCTAAAGAAAAATGCTGTGGTATCCCCTTTATATATTTGAGTTAGCATACAGCCAACAAACAATTCTGGGCATTTTTGATGATCGTGTAAATCTTAATGAGGTGGCATCCCAGACAATTGATTAGCGGCAACATTTTATCTTCACATTTACTTACGAACACAAAGAAGATTTTATGTTATTTTAGAAAATCATGATATACATACATCCTCAAAATCTTTCATGAGAGAATATATTCTGTGAACCTTAAGACTCACACTTTTAGTATTAACAATAGATCATGCATATTTAGCTATGCTTGCCATACTTCGATATTATAGCCCTTTCTATAGGTTCTTTCAACTGAACTCACATGTTAAAAATGCCCACTTTGTATCAGAGTCAAGTTACTCATAAGGAAAGCCACATTCAGACACCCTGTCTGTCGTAGTCTTCTTTAAAAGACTACTATAAAGAGACAAGAGATTCTTGAAATTTAATTCAAACCAAGTCCTACAAAAACCTCACCAAGGTCCTCCTTGCCCTATGTCAAATTTTTTTCTCCTATCATTTTCAGCACTGGACAATTTGATTTTTATTTAAATATCAGTTTAATAATATTTTATTAACAAAGGTATTACAATATGGTAGTACTAAGACTATGATTAATAAACAGTGCTTATTATTTTCTACTTTTAGGGAAAATATATAAAAATATTCCTATAGGCCAACTAAACACAATTGTTCATGTTTGAGAGCTCACAAGGTTACCGTGAAGAACTTTAAGAAAACACTTCCAACACAAAAGAAAATATAGATTCATACCCAGAGATAAATATAATTCATTCATCTATGACACAGCACTTCAAAATGGTGGTTGAAATAAAAATTTTAAAAATATATCTAAAAAGGATTTAAGTTAGTTTGCTTTGTCCTGATTAATATGAGTTCACTTACATAATAATAGAAAAGGCACTGGATTTATTTTATTTTTATTCACCCAAAATATTAAAGGCTGTTTTTTTAAAAGTAGAATAAAAACGTGTTATCTGAAAGTCTATTCTTTGTATTTTGTTGGGATCCTTGGCTCCTCAAGCCTTTTTTTCCCCCCAAATGAATGTTTCTGATCAGTAGAGGGATTTTTTTTTTTAAATAAAAGTAATAAGAACAATAATAATTACAAAAAGAGTTTTGATCGAGTGGATTCTTCTTCCACCTCCCATCACCATTAAAACACTATTTACAGAGCATTCTTTTCTAACTCTTTATTAATACCATCGCTGTTTCACTGTACAGCAGTGAAATGTATCTAAGACTTGAACAGAATAAAGCAACTCAGATGTGTCTGTTCTACTGAGCCACCATTTCCAGACTTTTAAAATTATTTTTTAATAATAGTTAACAGCAAAAATAAAACTGTAGTTCTGTGATTAAAAAAAAGATAGCTCAGTTTGTTGGTTATTCCTAAACATAAAGCTTGTTATATCTGTTACACAAACCCTACAAATTCTTTTTGCTTATCCATAACTTCTTCTAAAAGTGAAAGCTCAAAATAATATAATGGAGACAATTCTACATTAATGCTGAAGATCTGTAGAAAAATGTGAGAGCACATGATGCCAGCACTATTCAAGAAGTACAAAAATCCCGGGAAACTGAATTTTAAACATAAGTGGAGGAAGCCAATTGATAAATGAGTTCTAATTTTTCCTCAAAAAGATCCCATATGAAGTCCTAAATTCCTTTAAAAAAACCAAACCACACAACAAAAACACAAACGTCACCACCACGCAATATGAGTGGTCCCTTACAACACCAGTAAAAGTCAACATCCACTTAAGGGGAGGAATCAGCATCCACAAGCAGAAGACATCAACAGACTAACATTTAACAAAAAATGAGTGGAAACAGCAAAGAAGCCAATACAACTTCCAGTGCCAAGGAGCCAGATGGCACTGCTGGAAAAATTATATCTACAGACTAGCAGCTTGATCCCACGATTATTGCCCAGGGGAGGAGGAAGAGGAAAACAAGAGGTATTTCAGTGTGATGGAGTAAATCAATTATCACCAGCTCACTATGGCATTTTCACATTATTTTTACACCACATTCTAAATATCACTCAGATGAATGAGAGCATTGCAAGATTCCAGTGATCTGAGAAAAAAAAAGGTATGCCATATATTAAAAAAAGCAATACATACTTAAAGGCACCTCTGTCAACTGCATCACATAGTCCATATTTACAAATGAAATTTACAGATACGTCGTGGTAAACAAGTAAAAACACATTTTTTTATTTTGCAGGTTTTATTTTCCACCTAAAAGTTTAAGCATTACCTATACAGATTACAGAGAAAAACAATCAATCTGCAGTTGCCAACGTTATGACTACATTCTTTTGTGTACTTTCAACTCTTAACTTGCAGTTATTAGACACACACAATTACAAAATAACAATTTCTCTAAAATATTTGAAAAAACTTGGATCAAAAAAGTTTGTGGTAGTCTCACCAATCATATTTCTGTTAAAATACAGTATTAAAGTTAGCTTCTGAAAAAGCTGTTAAAAGGAGAAAAATTGCTTCACTTCTACTTTCATATAAGGAAAGCTGTTCTAGATATCAAAGAGACAAACTTACCCCCACTACCTTCATATGCATACAAATTCAAATTACTTAACACAAAACAGAGAGAATTATAAGAATGTGTTAGACTCTCCACTTGAAAACAGGCAAGGTTATTTTTTTTTATTCAGAAGTCAAAAGACAACACTTACATTAACTTCTTTGTCAGGCAATAGTCATAATAAGGCCCATTTCCTGTATCCATGCTTGTGAAAGAGTAACTTATCTGTTACCTACCAAAAAGACTTGGACCACCTTCACTTCACTTGTCTCTCCCCCATTTTCGTCTTACAGCACAGCCACTTACATAGTCTAAACATTCTTCTGCCCCCGTACGCATTCACTAATACTTTCCCCTTACCTCTTCAACACAAAGTGGCGATGCACAAGTGCAGATACATGAAGCACATAGTTAACTGCATCTTTGAATATGCATCTTGAGAATTTATACATCACCCATGTGTACACACAGAAATACGAAGTTTGACTGTTGAGGAAAAAGCAAAAAGGTGTTTTACACAAAGACTAGGATATCGCTATAAAGTTGTATCAGGCTGTGATGTGTTTTCCATCAGGGAACATATGATCAGGTAGACTGAGTAAATATTCAGAAGGACAGGAAAATCTTGTTTAGACCAGAAGAGGTTTTTCTCCATTCTGTAGTATAGGATAATCCATAATTCCTTGCCCAGAATAGGCCCAAAACTGTTTGACTACCAGCAGTAGAGAAGACAAGGCTAAGGACCTCATTACCTGTCATTATTGTGATACTTGATGGTGAATAGGCTCTGACTAATATTAGTTAAGAAACTGTAGTAATAAATTTAGCTTGGAGAAAAGATAGCATTCAGCATTGTTAGTCTGCGACTCTACTGTTAAGTCCTACTCTTGTAAGTAATCCAAGTAAACATCTATGAAGAATTACTATTACTATTACCAGTCAAACTAATACTGTCTAGTGACAGATGTCCAAACAAGTATGGTTCCTGCTGCAAGTTTTTAAGCAGTGAACAATACCTGGAACACCTTCTTGAGAAGGGCAATAACGAACTTGCCTATACAGTGGATATATTCAGTTTACAGTGTTTTCCCCTTGCAAAACACTTCAGTAAACCTTTTCATGACACAGTTTTTACTTTTCCATTCAAATTAAATCTCCAAATTCACAAATATTAATCCACTGCAACCTCCCTTTTATTTAAAAGGAAACAAACCCAAATCCACTAAATTAATGCCTGGATTGCATGATGCCTGACAGAAAACAGGCCTGTTTCATACTTGCTTATGCTCTACAGATACACTTTGCACCTCTACAGAAAGTACCAATCAGTTAAAACACAAAACAGAAATACAGGGGAAAAAAATATGCTCATTAGGATTGATGTACACTTCAGTGAATGTAATAAATTAAATATGGGCATAAATTCCCAGTCACCAATACAGAAAAAGAAAAGTCTGCATCCAACTTGATTTGTACTTTTACTGTAAGGTTATACTTTTTTTTCTCCAGTTGGTTCCCATATCCAGGCACTCTAATGACTTGTCCTTGAGACAGAAAACGTAAGCACTGTTTTACATATTTCTGATCTAGTCTAAAACAAAGACAACACTATAGTTACATAGAGTTTGTTCTCCCTGGGATGTCTGGGGCTACTGCATAGTGTGTGTTGTAGGCAGACCAATTTTCCTGTCGTACTTGGTAGATAATCAGGAAGGAAAAGCCACCTCTTGCCTTGAATGCCAAGCAGCAACCATCTGTTGGACTTGCACACCTCTGGAAGGGTACTAGAAGGGCACCCACCTCAAGGTGCCACTGGAGTAGCGTGAAGCAGTGCTATGATTGATGCATCTGTCTGGTCCTGGGAGGGAAGGAGTAAGGAGCAGAATGGAAGCTGACTTGCCACTACTGCCTGGCAGGAAGAAAGAGGAATTACAGGGAAATCATAAGGTTGAAATTCACTCAGCTGAGGGAAAGCATTAATAAGGTTCTAAGTCCATAATTAACAGCGTCCAAAACACACCTGGAAAGCTTTTCACATTATCAGAGAGGCTGAAGGAAAACCTCTCCTCTTCCTTTTCATTTCACATTTGTGATGTGTAAGAACCAATCCTGAAAAACATTAGGCCAATAAGCAATATAACTAAATAGAAAAATCTACCCCACTTCAGCTTACTGGTTTCTGGAGTTTTTTTAAATCATAATATTGTTATATATCTTGAATAAAATTATGACCTAATATGAAAAAGAATTGGGTTAAGCAGGTCATTATTTGTTTTTTTTATAGTGAATATTGTCCTGTGTAGTGGTGGAGCATATACAGCTGTTTTGTTACTGCTCAGTCACTGAAGCAACATAGATGAAATAAAACAAGCAACAAACCATGTCATCTCTCCCATGGGAGAAAGGTAAATGTTAAAAGAACACAGGGGTTTATTGTTTAATAGGAAGTTTTTCATAATGATAATTAGAAGTTCAAACATTTTCGTATCATCAATTTGTACACACTGTTAACCTGTATTTTGTCATGTTTAACTTTACTGTTGACTTCAATAGGGCCAAAATTTCAGTTAAAACTTCTGCTTTCTATCAGAAATTAATCCCCTCTGTTCTGTGAAAATGGTTTAAATCCAAATTACTTAGATTAACTTTGCATATTTCACATGCACTTTTTTTAAAAAAAGCTTCTTGCTTTTCCAAAATAAGTAATTGCTGGTATATTCCCTGCTATGAATCCTACAAATGAACAAAGCAAGTGGTTCAGTTGCTTGTTCTTTTCATAAGGTTTCAGCAGAAGTTATTTGTGGAAAGTTATAAAGACTCTTCTCAGTCTTAAAATGTATTCATTGCAGAAGGGAAAAAAAAAAAAGGAAACACTCCATTGTCATGTCCTTTATGGACAAAAGAGATTCAAATGTCAACAGAGCTGACAAACAGAGTTTAGGGTAGGTATCCTCTACTAGCAAGCACAGTGCAGCACTGTCACAAGCTGCCCAAGGGAGACTGGTGTTGCACCATTAGAGATTTTTAGGAAAGATGAGACAGGTGCCTGCCAAGAAAAGTCTCAGGCAGGCTAAGGGTGATACATTGACTTTACACTTAAGATCTCTCCTACCCAATAAGGAGTTGATCTTCTTTACAGCTTTTGACAATTTCAACAAAGTTAGCACCTTCTTCTCATTTGTTAAACAAACAGATTTGGACCTGGGAATTGATGCAGACATGGTCCAACATGCACCAATACCCTTATAAACAGAATTTTTAAAAAATACTTTGTGTTTTAAGTTCCTCTTTAGTATGTTTTATTACTCATTGTGTTCCACCAGCTTGTAAAAGATTGTGTTCTGGACAACATCTAAATTATCCATAAGTGCCTCAGCCTAAATCCCTACTGATATATCCTTCCTTTGACAAGTTCAGCATACCACATCAGAAGTTTTAAACTTCAGCCTTCCTGGTTAAGACTGAGTTGCTAATTACAATTACTTAGAATGCTGAAAGCAACATTTCTGATCAGTCATATTACCTTTTCAACCAGAAATGTCCCAGAAATGAAGACTCATAATACACTGCAACTCATAGTATTTCCTCTGCCATACAACATCTCCTCGGACACAGCAAAAGAGTCTACTAAAACGTTGATGAAAACACAGAATTACCTACATATATCAAAATAATAAATTACATTATTTCCCAGTCACAATTGTGACAGGAACTAGCATCCCCTTAGTTCAGTCTTTACTCATTTCTCATGGCACTGATGCTATTGCCCTGCTGCCAGCTCCTAGTAAGAGCATGAAGTAGAAGTCACCTTTTCTTGCCAAAGATTAAGTGTCCCAGGAAACCTAGATCTTACTTCCTCTCAATATGATCTTTTTTAATCAAGCTTGAATATTTAAAGATACATAAGGCATAAGAAAATACATAGGTTTTTCTGCCTTCAAAGAGATCTACCTATGAGAAAAAAAGACAAAGAAATTTCTCACTTCTTTGAATGGCTGTTATGCACTTAGCTTTCAACTCTCTCCAGTACTGCAAAGCAAATAACTACTGTCCTAGAATAAGTCTGGTAAGCTTCTAATGCTGCCATCCCCAAGACAATCAAACATCCTCTCCATGTACATGACTATGATACTAAAATAGTGGTAAATGAATACAAGACTTTGGGGTTAGGAAGCGCAAAAGGAGAGAGAATAGAAAAATCCTAGCTGCATCTTCCATTCTCCAACCTTTGCTGACTTAGTTGCTAATACTGCTTAACCAGCTCAGTGATGGAACACAGTTTTTGCTTTAATATAGTGCCTCAAAAATAAACTCAGTAGCAATGTAGCTGAAGAAAGTGGGAAAATACTCATATATGCATTGCATATAAAGATAAGACCTTATGCTGAACTCTACACTTCTTCAGTGACAGTATTCAAACCTTTATGCCTACCAAATAGGAAAAAAAAGGAAAAGAAAAAAAAAAGGAAGCTTAACCAGTACTGTATTTGAGACTTAAAATGTCAAAAGCAGCAGCATGCAAAATTTAGTCACACAATTTTTCATTCTCACATTATCAATCAAAATGCAAAATGGGATGTTCATGCAAAGGAAATACTATAGATCATGTAAAATAGTTGACTCAAGCTCTACTTCTGCAGAACTTTTCCAGAAGAGCTGCATGAAAACAAAGTGCTACAAAGTGCTATTGTTTCATCCAAAAATTATATCCAGAAAAGCATGTTGCAGGGAGCAAGAAATTCTGCTCATTTTCAGGACTGCACTCCGATGGCAAATAGTTAAAGCAAAACTTCATTTATTCTGATTCCTCAAAGTTCTGCAAATGTCCTATTTTGCTTGCTTAGGCCCTAGCCCCTTCCCCTTCAACTGCGGGGAATTTTTAGTATAAGATTCTCATCCTATTTAAGAATTTTCTAATAAAAGGCATGTTTTATTCACAAGCTATTACCAAATACCATAATTTGAAGAGCATACAAGTCCCCAGACACATTTTTAGTACTTCTCTCATCCTTACATGCTCAAGGCAACATTTCTGGACCTTCCACAGAAATTATGACGATCTAAATTATTTCATCAGAGCTTTCACTGTGATCTTTTTAGATCCAGTAATTACCCAACCACATACTCCCTGCAGAGCTAAACAGACATATCTGCTTCAGAAGTGGTCAGTTCTCTCACAGTACTTACAAAGTCAGAAAGTTTGTTTGTTTAATGCTAATGGCATTGCTTACTATGGAACCAAGTTACCATACCATAAACCAAAAAAAATTACTGTTAAAAAAATCCCTTGAGATTACAAAAGAAGTTTACACTGTTAAACAAGGAAGTTTCAGCACGTCATTGAACCTAGATTTAATGCCATCCTAAGAAACCTGAAAGTTAAATGAAAAACAGTAACTTTCTCCCCATAAATGTCTCAACCAAAAATAAGTTTGTTACTAACTTTAAAGAAAGTCTTACTATTTAAATTTTTAAGTATTTTGGTATGCTGTGGTCTTTAACTGATCAAGACATATATATTTTCCACTACACACATTCTTCAAAATACAGATGGAAGGGGAGTAAGAATTTACAAGACATAACATTGTTATACAATGTACTATACAAAAACCTGTCATTTAAGTTGCAAGAAACTAGTCATCAATAAGTGAAAAAATACCCTGCTCAAAAATCAATTATGTTGAGTCTTTTGTATAGAGAAGTAGTACACCTTTCAGGCAACTGGTATTAATGAGCAGACATGGCCATAGAATCTCCATCTGTTTTTCTGACAAAGCTGTGACTACTCCAGTCTCTCATTGAAATTCCATTAATCTGGTGCACCAAGGACCAATGCGAAAATCAAAACTCCATCTAACCCTTTATCAACTCACAATAACCTACAAGTGAACTCTGCCTGTTAGCATACAGCAAGTTATGATTTTGCTATCAATCAGGCTGTTAGCCAATAAAAAAAAAAAATCAAGTTAAGAACAGAGTGCCTGGCAGTGCTGTTTTGTTTTGTCTGTCTTGTTTTTGGGTCTGTGATTTTATTTGGGGGTTTTGTTGTGTTTTATCCCTCTTCCAATTTCTGTAGGGTGTCTGGACATGTAAGCCTATGCATCATTCTCCTTCGTTGTGATTTAATTGCTGCCAGCAATCAAGTCAAAGCATCACTGAAGTGTGCTTGAATTTCATTAGATGATATAACTTATGCTACTTTCCTACAGTACCTAATAAACCATAAAGAAACCAAAACACATATGGCTTGAGGGAATAACTGGAAAATTAGGTGGCCATTTGGGAACTGAGTGAACTTTTGAACCAGAGAAACAGAGAAAAAGAAATATTAAAAGGAAAGACAGACTTAGAATGCACACAGAGACGTGGGGGTTTGACCTTTTCAGTACCTAGAAAATTACATTAGCATTATGAAAAATACATATCATGTTTAGAGTTTATAATCCATCAAAGTTTAGATACTTTGTTAGTGCCTACCATAAGGTAAAAGTCAAAAGGACAACATAACAATCAGATTTGACAAAAGGCCTTTAGGTGACCTGTGCTAATTTAGTTATCCCATACTTATTGTTAAATGGATTATCTCTCTTGTAATTAATACACCATTAGAGAAAGGTCACACAAAAACTCCAGGATTTTACAACGACTGTAATGTACACATAATACACTAATTCTTTATCTGTTACCAAGTGGGTGCCTTTACAAATTATATTTTGACAGTGACACTGCAAAGTCAAAGAATGACACTTTCAGAAGTCATACAAACCTTGAAGTCTAACTCAAGTATATAAAGGTAAATGTCTGTTCTGTTTTAGGGTTGGGGTTTTTTTTAGCAGAAAATATGAATAAAATATTTTACATAAAAACATGAATGGACTCAACTATAAATAAAGACAACTTCTATTTGGTTACCTATGTTTAGGCCCCTCTGTTAATGCTGAGAGCCTTGATCCTACACAAATGAGGTTTACACCTGCACAGAGCCCTGCTGGACTAAGCTGGTAACCATGTAAGATCAAACACCTACCTCACTGACCCAGCTTCTTGAGTAGAATTTAAATACTGAACATTAACAGACTGCTAAAACAACAAAAAAATACAGTATTAAGCTTCAACAAACCTATTCATGCCTATGAGAACTGAAACAAATGGTACCTCTGAGGATCAATCCACATCTTATAAGACTCTCCCACCATCCATTTTCATACATAGCGCGGGTAGCTAGACTTGAATGATGGACAATATATGTTAAAATCAAAACAGTCTTAGAATGACACACTGGACATTCAAAGAGGAAAACAGAAACACTCCAATAAATGAAAGTATTTACGGATCAAAATCTACCACCTTTTCCTCAGCTCTTCTCATGATGTGCTCCCACTACATAATTAAAGAGGATTTATCATAAACCGTAGAAAGACCAGTGAGGTAAAATCATCCTAAATATAACAGAATCACACTCACTATATTTCTACCTAAACTCAAACAAATTAGCCAAGACGTTGTTGGGCAGCTATTATATTTACTCTCCTAATTACAACTTTCAAAATAGGCTAAAAATTAATCACCCATCTGTACAAACTCATACGGTATTTCATATACTCTTGCATCAGCATTCTTCAGCCATTCATTATTTAGGTTTCTGAACATTATCACTTTTTTCTTTATTAACTTGAGACATATCTATAATCCTATCTCCTATTAAATAGTCACAAAATTTTGTCACATACCCTTTATGCAGTACCATGTTATTAAGTTACAATTGGAAATAATATTAAGATTATGTTTGTAAGCAAAAAAAAATACATGGAAAGTTGCATTCATCTGTAGTTTGGAAACTAAGCTTGGGTTTTCTGAAAGCCATATTCAATTTGACTGATAATTACATTTCAACCAGAAAGCAAAAAGGTTTGTTTTTACTTTTTTAATAGAAGGTCACATTGCCAAAATGCAACAAGCTCAATATAAATATTTTTTTTTAAGTGTGATTATTATGGTTACACATTTTACAGAGTTCTGAATATAATAAAAATTGCATTATTCTGAATCAGTGGTTAGAAGGTTTCTCACTTATGCATGTACTTGACTTATCCCTGTTCTGCAATAGACATAATTTTATACCTCATAAAAGCAATTTATGTTTCCAAAGGGAATAATCTGGATAACGTAAAATGTGGAGTGCTGTGTTGCAGGAAGCATATTTTCATTCAGCAATTGTATTTCGAGATGGAGCTGCAGAGTTTGATCATCATATCGTGTCAGAAAACATCATTCACTAGTAACTCTATCTAACTTCTAGTGCCACAAATTAATATACATCGTTAATGTATCTGTGCATATACTTAATTTATTGCCATGTATTATCCACAGATGGTATTTATATTATGTATACAATAAACGAACCTCAAAAATATGGACACTATGTTAAAGCAAGCTTGTTAACTGTTGAAATATTCAATTGTTCATGTCTTCAGACCAGTCACATTTAGCATTACATTTAATGAATACAAAATAAAATAACATGGAAAACAGCTATGGAGCCTAGATTTTTTTTTTTATGCAAAGTCAAATTTTAAATTTATATAATGAAAACATTCTACAAAAGACTGTCTTAATGGAAGGAAACATTGTAGGAATAATTAATTTAATATTTTATGAACCCATTCTGTATGGTGTTTGCAGAAAAATATCAATCACGTAAACTGTTTCATTATTTATTAGATAAATAATACAGTAAGCCATTAAGTAGCACAATAAAATTAAGCAAGAATCTGATAATGTTGAATTAACAAACAATTTGTTACTACAAATATTCACAGTGTTTTAGCCACTGATCTATCTTTAAAAACATACGCATTTACAGAAGATGCTTTGTTATGAAAAAACATGAGTTTAAAAAAAAAAACATAAATTTGAGACAGCTTCACTATGCTCTAGGACCACTAGAGAGAGCTCTTCAGTTCCTTTAAAGGTTCTTGTAAAGGTAAGAAAACTGTAGCCGTGATGCTTATCTATCTGTTGATCTGATTTCCAACATCAACATTCGCATCACCAGGATCCGATTACATGAGTTTGTAGCAAACTGGTAAATCTAGTACATTCTAAGGTAAACAGTGTCACTTACCATCAGAGAGTGCTTCATCCTCTTTATCGTACCGGTCAGACGCTATAGAGACACTATCATGAGGCAAAGAAAGAGAGCCCTCAGACTCTTCCTCATCTTCGTTTTCTGTAAAAATAAAAAATACATTGCTAGTTAAAACAGTCTATCATACAAACACAGACAGAATCCAGAGACAAAAATTTTCATTAGTAAGGAGGATACCAATTCCTATTTGAAATGGGAAAAATCCCATTTCTCATGGACTCTCATAACACCCACTTTGCACGTTCAAGTGCAGCTGGGAGCACTGCTGTCCTAGGGCTACCTGTCACCGGGCCGCACACACATTCCTGAAGCGGTGTCCCTAAACACTGTCATAAAATGAATCCGCTCCCAGCACTGCACAGCTGATGGCTTCTTGCACAGGGGGGAAAGAAACACACACCACAGCAAAGACACAGTCAAGGGAAAACACTGCCAGGAGGAGAAGCAGGCAGCGCCAAGCTCCGAAGTTCTGCCTGTCCCAGTGACAGAAAGAGCCGCAGCAACATCCCTCCAAGGAACTGCCAAATACCGCTGGCAGCAGTTTGTCGCCCTCTGCCCACTTTTGCTTTTCTTTACCATAATTAGGCACTACTTTATTATATGTGTATCCCAGGACACTAAAGGTGAAATTGCCTTCTGACAGCACCTGGTCTGAACCTGTGGCTTAATGCATCATTCTGTTGATTAATTTGTTTTGCAGCTGATAGCCCTGCTACAACATATACAAAATCTACATTATTAGCTAACCTATGCACTACATTGAGCAGAGTGCATTAAGTGTGAAGGTGTGGGAAAGGTAAAACGAAATCAATATTAGTAGAGGCCTTTATTTAATCAGACAAAATTTAAGTTCTGTCTCCCAAAGCACAGTATATTTTCTCAGATTTTTTAATACTCTCTAGGCAAAGAAGAGGAAGAAAAATAACAAACTACATTGTTCCTTTGAATTTTCTTTTTTTAATCAAGTCTTGGTGAAGGATGAAAATTCAAAAATTAAAATTAAGATAAAAATCACCAAATCAAAATCATAAAGCTGATGCTCCAATAGATCAAATTACTCTCTACTTTCTTAAAAAGTATATAAAGCTAAATTGGTCAAGCATTGCCTTTTGGTATATTCATATGCAGAAAGCTTTCTAGAGACCTCCAGACATACTTTTCTATTCTATTCTATTGTGTTCTCTTTTGAAGCACTGTATCAGTTAACTAATTTCTCAGAATCCAAACTAAACCTCATGCATAGTGAAAATAGTCTTCACTACAGACGTATGAATTGCATTCATCAGAAAGACTGCCTAGCTATGGCCGCATTTTACCCCTTTGCTTCCCATTTAATACTGGGAAATTATGGAAATAAGTCCATGCCCAAAAGGCACCACAGCTGATAGCAAAGAACAACAAGTTTTCTACGCAGATAAGACAACAAAGCCTGACTTTTGTTTTGCTGGAGTTCTTTTACATCCCACGACTTGAATACCAAATTTATTTTCTCTTCATTCATTTAGTATGCTTCTCTTGGGAAAGCTTCCTTTCAAGCTCCCATGCCATATAACAACTGTTTTGAATCTGAACCTGACTCAAATGTACTTTTTTTGTAGCTCTCCAGCCATGCTGTTAATTTGATCAAAATATTTGCATTTCATCACACCTGTCAAACCAATCAAAAGTAAATGATCTCTCTCCAGGATTCACCTCCTCCTCCAAACAGAAAACCAGAGAGCAGCTAGCACATGAACAGAAAGTATTATGTCATATTTACAACCAGCATGATCATCTTTCACACTTACGTGCCAAAGACCAGTTGCCTGTCTCTCTCTGTCTATACATATATATATCTTTCTTAGACAATAGACGCAGTATAAAAAGGGCAGACGTGATATTCACAACTTATACAGTATCAAAAGTTGTTCCACTCTTTTCCTGTACCAAACTTTTACTAGTACTAGAATGCATAGAATATGTGTGTGTGTATATATATATATATGCATATTTGTCTATATTTATAGTTTATACATAAACCCTGGTTGTCAGTCAAAAATGTCCCCTTATCACCTACGCATAAATGTATAATCATTTAACCTCTGAAGGTGCCAACATAAATTTAAAATCTTAAACTGTATTTCTAGAGGAAAACACCTCCACAAACACCACACTCCAGCACTCAAAATTCATGGGCTGAATAGTAAGAGTAAACCTAAGTATATCTAAATGAACAGCACTTGTGAATTATAAGTAGGAGTACATATGTAGAAAAAACAATTTCAGAGAATTTTGCCCCACTCAGCAATAGTAATCTATTTCAGAGAAGTTGTGATTTCTTATGTAAGTTTGCATCGCTGCACTGTTACCTTATTCTTCCTTTCAGTCACAACACGACCATTTTCTAATTACACTTAGGATTTCAAATTTAGTAAACCTTTGTGCTTTGCATTCATATAAAAGCCAGATGATCTAGAAACAAGGGGCTTTTTAATACATACATGCATATATATATGTATATTTAGGGCACACCATGTACCTATCCCAGGAATATAGTATATCTGAAACAATAAAACCCACGGGCACACTGAATGTGGATTTATAATAAAATAAGTATCTGATCCGAGTCTACAATATCCAAGCTCAAAATGCTCTTAAAACAACAAGAAAAAATGTTGAAGAATTATGTTATGAAGAAATTTACACACTCAGTGATTTTAGAGGGTTTATAGTCTTCAAAGCATTGTCTAGATATTAAATCCTACATAAACACTTGAAGACTTCCATAAAAAAAAAACACTATGACAATCAGAACAAATATATAAACCCCATACTCGTCATACAATGCTACATTCAGGTACCCACACCTTTTAGTGTGAAAAATATGTCGAATAGGTCACAGACACTAAATAAAAGTACAAGCAATCTGTAGCCCTGCAGAACTAGATAAAACTAAAAATCTTCCAATTTTTATTTTAGAGTAAATAAATGTATTTGTAAATTTATGTTATACACTGAAATGCATTTCTTAAATCATCTAATTTGTACAGAAGAACTGCTGGCATTTCAATAGGAGAGCTGACTCAATGTGCTCTGGATTTAACAGGCAACTTTTCACAACATTTCTAAGTTCTTGCATAGAAGAATGACTACACACTAGGATCAACCTTGAGTTTTTGTCTCCTAATTCTGGCAGGGTTAAAAGCCATCTTAGGAGCATGTGCTATTAATATATAAGGGTATTGCTCCTGACAGTTCATAGAGAGTCTTCCTGTTGATTCTGTGGGGTCTCCCACGTTCCCACTCAGAGTGATTTCTGCCCTTTCTACATGCTCCTCCACCAACGTGCTGCACTGCAGTTTACACCCCACCTACTGAGGAAGACTAAACAGAATTGCATTTAAAGCTACAAGTGTTACTCCTTGAACAGTCAGAGGAGTCAGTGTTGAGCAGTACAAGCCACTACTCCTCTCTTCAGGTGCCAAGTACCTAAAAATACGCCCAAAAAGCATCAATAAATTAAAGAAAAGCATTCAGCTTGCATTTATGTAATAGAAAACCAAACTACAAAGCAACAATGGGCATCAGGTAAATGTATCCAATACAATTTGCAGGCATAATTGAAAGCATTACTGCCTAATCAGACATCTAAAAGCAAAGCATGCTCAAACAAAATGTCTATAGACTCATTAGTTGGCAGCCACTCCATTACAATCACACATAATGTCAGTAGTGCCTTGAACGTGTGCCAATGACAACAGCATAAATTTTGCATCTCATTTCTGTGGTCATAAAATTAATGATCAGTTTAAAAATAGTTCTTTGCAAAAGTTATTGCACTAAGAAATGACATGAATGTGTCCCTGTTATGTAGTCACGAGGATAATTAAGGAGTTGATGCTCATCAATATAGTTTCTTGTTTCCCCAGAATACCATATGATTTATCTGGAAGTTGAAAAAAAAGCTTTAATTAACAGTAGAGAGTTAACAGTTACAACAATAAAAAAATATGTATATGAACTGGCCCTATTCTCCAGTTCCTGCAATTTAAACTAACCTCTTACAGGTTGATAGCAGAATCAATATTTTACGTTATCTGTTAAAAAAAAAACAAAACACATACAATGTCTTTCCTTATTAAATGCTACCTTTTCCATTACAGCTTATTTATTGATTTAGGAAATAATGCATACCAAAGGGTAAGTGTACCACATTAAGAATGGAGCACAAAACAAACACTCATCATTGCAACAAGGGCTGCACTTCGGTTCCAGCCCCCTGTTCTGAAGATTTCCAACAGATAGAGTTGGTACAAGCTGTGTATAATGAACAAGACCATAATACTTTAATTAAAAAAGTATAAAAAAAAATCCAGACTTTTTTTTCCCCAAAGAATTCACTTTATTCTGCAATAGTGTGGTTGTAGTAATGAACTCCTAAGCATTAAAGATACTGCTTCTGCCACTAAATTAAAAAAGAGCAAGCAAGATGTTTCAGCTAACACTTCTGAAAGAGACTTGCTAGCTTGCATCCTCAGATCACTAAACACTTTCAATTTATTTCTAAAAATGTCTAGACAGAGTGATGCATTAAAATTGCTCAAGTATAAGAGAAATAAAACAACTCACAAAAATAAACAGGTCAGAACACCCTGCTTCTTGCCATTTCAGAAGGTCCCAAGTCACAGCAGGTTGAAATCACTTCTTCCTGTCCAATCTGTACTGCGGTAAGAGCTCACTAACCTAAGGACTGGATGAAGGCATCAAGGAGATCCATGCAACATTCTTACTACATAGTTTTTCACAGAAGTAACTACACGAAGTTGCTTTCAAGCTGGCACTGGTATATTTTAGCCCCTTGACAGCTGCAGCTGATTTTTTAAAGAAGATGCTACTGACCAATCCATCAGTCATATTGGAAGACTGGATTCTTCTGTCACTTTCTCCATGTATGCTTTGCCACACAATCTGCTCCAACACACTCATTCTTGAAGAGTTTTCTAGAGTCTCATATTAATGAGATGAGGTTTAATAGCTTGTTTTGTAAAGGTCAAGTTGGAATTCTTTAGCAGCTATTTGTTAAAACAATACTGAACCAGCATTAGGTTTGTAAGCAAATACACTTTAAGCAAGAAAAGCAACACAACTTGCTGAGTTGCCTCTCGTTCTGACGATGCACATCAGGATAAGACCACTTCGTGCTGCACTGGTGGCTGTATCTTGCGCTGCTTGAAACTGCAGTTGGCACGGACACTTCACAGACAACAGCTGTGCGTAGCTGAAAGGGACAACACAGTGACTCGCCTACAATGAAACCCTCCAGGCTTGTGGGATAGAGGGATATTTGGTACACTTCTAATGCATGGTCTCTCAATAAATATGTCATGATGATCCTCAAAGGACTGTATAACTACTAAGCCATATTTTTCCCATTTATGGTTAAATACTAACGATGTATTCATACTCCTTTCGCTCAAGTGTGTTAAAATATAGAACTCGCATCCACATACTGCTCCACTGACCACAAGCTACTGCCTCCCTGTCTCAAGTCCAAAAAGACTCCTACCTGCTGTCATTTCCTGAAAAACAGAGTATACAGAGACAAAAAAAAAATCACCTCTATACAAACCAGAAAAAACATCGAGAAACACAAAGCCTTTGCATATAGTGATAGCCTATCAGCTTGACTATTTCCAGGAAGCAGATGTTTCAGGCTCCAGACACTCACTGCCAAGAGCCACAGAGGCATCTGAGTCGTTTAAAGGTTTCCTACAGGTGCTCCCAATGATTACATAGAGAAGAAACACCCAAGCTCTAGAGACACAGGTTTATCTTCTATTATACTACAGTGAAATGAAAATGAAAGTGGACCTTCATCGGTTTTTATCAGACTGAAAAGCAGTAGTTAGCAAATGTCATATCATACTTTTCTGCAAAAGTAGTGCCAAAGTCGTGTGCTGCAGGTCAGATATAAGGTGCACCGAGTGCTTTATGGGGAACTTGTTCTGCAAATTCCCATATTATGACTCAATTTGGCTAGTACTTTCAGTGTCTCTTTCAACACTGAGCCAAAATCTTCTGTGAAAAGTGATTAAAAAATATATTTTACTAAAATAAATGCAAAGAACAGATGGCAAGTGAGCTTCAAACACAAATACACTTTCTAGGGCTTACAGTGCCTTCTGCCAACTTTAGCACTATTTTTAGCATAAATTGAAAACAAGGTTCTTTTAACTAAACATTTTGGCAGCCATAGTATTGATTCAACTAATATCAAAACAGAGAAATGCCAAAAACTGTATTAACTCAGAACCTTTGACAAAGTCCAGACTTTTACAACCTTAGTGGAATACTAGTCTTATAGAAAATTAATCCAATTTGTATTAAAGTTATCTTCGTCTTCAAGTTCCTTCCCCATTCTAAGATCTAGCACGGGTCACTGAGTGTGACTATAGCTTTCTGGCTTTGCTTAAAGTGCTTCGATGAAGAGTCAAGTATTTGAAATTAAAAGAAAAAAAAGCAGCGGTGTCTAAGAGAAAAAGGCTTTTCTATTGAGTTTATTAATTTAAGAATAAAATAGATACAACAAATGTTTAATATCTTAATAAATAAAAATAAAATCTGTGGAAAGATTAGTGGTTTGGATATTAATATGGTTGTACTTTTTTGGTCATAAGAACAACATGCACTTTCTTTGTCCATAAATCAATGTTACACTTAACTGTAAAAGCCAGTGTAAAATCAGATAACACATCACACATAAGGATTAAATAATCTCCTGTACAGTGAATTTCATGTCTTTAATTTTCATGCTTCATTTTTTCAGTGTAGACATAGAAGATGCTTTTGCCAGCATATTTGCTGACCTGACAGACAACATAAGAAGATTTCTTTTTAAGACCATGCAAGAAAGTTTATCAATCTGGTTGCAAAAAAGTAAGCATGCACTTTTCCAGAGTTAGAGATATGCACACAGACAATTTTGTTTTTAAGAAGCCTGGTTCTACTTGTGCACATACTCTTCATTTCTCAATTTTTTTATTCTTCTTTTAAACCTCCTTGTCTTGTCTTTATGGAAGGTAAGATTCTGTATGCTAGTGGCCAAAGCCCATGCCACAAGAGCTCACATACAATACCTTGGTCAAAATAGCTAGTCACTAGATGCAAAGCTAGTGGGACTCCAAGAACATGCAATGATGAAAGAGCACAGTGACAAGCTGATGACCACAAGGCATGCTTGTGGAATAACTCACAAGCTGAAGAAGCTGCTGTTTGAGAGACCAGGGTCAAGTTTCATTATGTTATACAGGAAGTATATGAATTTTGAAAGTTTTAGTCCACTTCTTTCGGATTCCAAAGGAATCCTGGAAGGATGACAGGTCACAACTTAAGATTCTTGAAAACAGCTGATATAGTATGATTATCAATTTAATGATAATTACTATACCACGTTAACATGGCACATAGGATGAATAATTTTTCACCTTTCTTTTCAGCTGCAAAGATTATTATACTTGCATTTAAAAACTGGAGTAACTGCTACCGCAAAAGAAGGAACAGCAAATAAGAAGTTTAAATGTGCACAGTAGTTTTTAACCTTCCTAATTTGTTTCAGTGCAGTTTCCACATATCTGCTTTCACCCCTCATTTTTTGCTAAAATATATTCTCATTTTTCACCTTATCTTTCAGGATATTTCTTCTTTCCCTGGAGGAAGAAGGAATGGGAAAATGTCTGACCATCACTGCCACCTCAGTTTTTTAATCTTTTCTCAAATTTTCCATTTTTCAAATGTCTAGGCATGCACAGAGGTATGAATGGGCACAAAAGCTGACCTCATGCAGCTGCTGCCACTGCTTTGTTACACTAGTAGCTGGCCAAAAATCTGACTGCTTACCTCCATGTGGGTCCTTCATTCTACACCTACACAAGTCACGCCTAATTTGTAGAGGCCGAAAGTAAGAATGACACAACCAAATAAAGTTTAACACACACTTCTTGAACTCTGGGAAAAAACCCATACCACTGAATCACATTCCCTCAAATATTTTGCAAATAAATGCAGGCCCCCATTTCTCATGATTTTTTCATATTCATGCAAGTAAATGCACACGAATTTGGAGAAATTCATCCTCACTTGCAGAAAACAATGGTATAAATTTAGCGCCCTCTCATTTTATTGAAAAATACTGAAAGAAAACTAAAGTGTCAGCATTCGCAAGCTTCACCATCTGTACATAGTTCTACAATCTGAACCAAAGAGACACATCACAAGAATTAAAAAAATATATATATATCCTTCTTAAGAACCAAATGCACTCTAATGAAGAGTAAGACTGAATGTAATTTTCACAGAAATCAGAGCAATTTATACAGTAACAATTACAGACTATATCAATTAAATCATCCATTTTGCTGGGGATAATGAAATCTCATCTTTATTAATATTTTGTTGGATTGGAAAAGAAATTCTGAATCAAATTGCCAATGAAGAAAGTAAATAGACTAGAATTTTCTTGACCATCAAATAAAGGAAACCAATAAATGCAAAATCTGCTCTTTATAGACAATTGTCATGTTTATTAGCCCATCATAGCCTCAGAAAGTTATTAAATCTTTAAAAATATGCTCTCCAGAAAGTCAGATGCATTTGCAATGAAACAACCATCCCACCTAATTAGTTTGTCATTTCCTTAATAAAAATAACATTTGACTTTTCCACCCTTAGTTCTGTTGGACAGTGAGAAGGGAAACCACATAATAACTTCAGTAGGGGTGCTGAGGTGCAACATAAAAAACCAGCAAATTATTTTAATACAATTTTAAAATAATCACACAGTCCAAGTTTACAAAATCTTGGAACTCTTTGGGGAGTTTCAAGTTGTATTATCTCTTTCAGTTGAACTGTTATGGCTATATAACTCGATTTAAACAGGGATAAGAAATGCGTGAACTTGTTGTGCCTTGTTGTAACATTACTTGCCTAATACAACTTACATATTTTCACTTTATCAAAAGGCAGCCTGTAGCCTACATGTTTGAACCTTCTTGTCCAGAAACAGACAGTTTTTCAACTACTGCAAAAAGTGAAGCTTTGCATAGGCTTTTTTGACCTCACGCTGTGACCCTCATACCAGCATCCACAGGCTATAGGTCATGACCTCACGAATTAGCATCATGGAAATAAGAGCCCTTCCAGGTTGAGTCCCAGAACAGAATACTGTAGCAACAAACTCCTCAGTCTTCTCTAAACTGAACTCTGCAGCTTTGTTTTAACTCCACTAGAAGACAATAGATAACCCACACTTCAGTTCTCATTACTCGCACGCTAAATCATCTCCTCTCCAACTAAAGGTCTGAGCTCCCACTGCACCACAAAAACATTCATTCCGTGTGGATCGAAAGCCAGTATCATATTGCCACTAGATGATCCTATGAAAAGGTTAAAGAAACATCACTATGGAATTGAGGGCTTTTGCAATGTTAAAAAAATAAGGCTGAAATAAGTTATCCCTATTAAATTTTTATCTCCTAAGGATTAGTGTATGCTTTGGGAAAGAAAAAAAAATATCCTTGCATCCCACGGTCTTTTGCAATGCTTCCCTATTGCTAATTAAGCCAGCCATAACAAGCTGGGTTTATATGAAATTCTGAACTATATTTCTAAACTCATCTTTTCAACAGTAAGCGTTCTCAGATGTGTTCAGTGAAGGGAACGGGTCTTCGCTTTGAGCGACGCTTTAGCGAGACCCATGCAAGAGGGCAGCTTTTCCCCGCTACCCCCAGGAGGGGGAGCCAGCGCCCTCGGTCTCGGTGCCACCGGGACCCTGGCAGCGGGGACAACACGGCGCGGGGTGGGGAGGGGCAAGAGATGCGCGAGGTTTACCTTTTTCCTGGAAATCCTGAAGATAACTGCAGAAAGAAGAAGAAACAACATAAAGCAATGCACGGCTGCAAATCCGCGGTACTAGAACATAGCACAGAACAATTACTAGTTTTCAACAAATGTTATAGTGAAACTTGGCACTGCAATTCTTCCTTAATAATTTTCAAGTCTTTATTTTTTGCTAAAATATTTACTCAGCTGTTTTAATTTTTTGTCTTCGCAGTTCAGAGAATGCCCAGTCACTTCAAAGAAGACTTGAACAAAACCAAACTCAGATAGAACAGCCTTTTCTAGGAATATGCATCCACTCAGATAACTTAAGGTATAAATCTACAAAAGCAACTTTAATTTCAGTAAACCTTCTAAAGTTCAATATATTTCGAAGAGTTTTGTGCACAAGTGAAAGCCAGTAAGCATACTTTAAAATAACACAGCAGGTCAGCAAAAAAAAATCCACAAATAATGGGTTTAGTTCCAGTAATTTATCAAATCCAAATGAAAAAGTAATAATAATTAACCAGAAATTAAAAAGTTAATGCATGCCTAATTTTTTTTAAAAAAATCATTTTCAAATAAGACCCCAATTTATTCAATGCTTAAAAAAAATCCTATCATCTCAGGGAGGAAAAAAATACTGTTTTTTTCAGAGCTAAATCTTGATATTTCAGAAAGAAAAATAACCAAAGGACACAGTTTCATGTGTAAAGATAAATAATCAGGATGGAGTTATGTAAAATGGTATTTCAAGAAGCATGCATGGACTAGAGTTTCTGTGAAAAGAAGAAGATTCCACCAGAAATAACTGGCAAAAAAATGCAGCTGCCAAGACCATCTTTACGGAGAGTAAGCAGTAGTGCATGTATCGGGTTAGTCAGTAAGGATAGGCTTACAAGTAACAAGCAGGAGAGAAAGGAAGGGTCTAGGGATAAAAGGTTAGATCTAAGAAATCCTGCGTAGCAAGGAGCAGGAATAGCTAGGCAAAGCCTGATACATGGGATGTGAAAATCAAAGATGACTCCAGTGTGCATATATTTTGTAGCCTGCATGAAAAGCAAAACACTGCTAGAAATGAATAATACCACAGAAGACAAGGAAGGAATTAAAAATTAAAATAACATGTGAAATCAAGGGGTCATATACGTGAATAGCAAAGGATTCAGTCAACTGTGCTCATAACTGCAGGTTCCCTTCTTTGATATTTCATCATCCAAAAAAAATATAGTTAAGTCATAAGACTGAAGAAAAAAAGTCAGTAGTGCTGTATCTGCAAGTCATCTGTACAGTCCCAGTTAGCTCAATAACCCGGAAGGGAAAATGTGAAGAAAAGAGAAATAAAATAAATAATAACAAAAAAGGAAAATTCGTTCCCTAAGCATTCACGTTCACAGCCTGAATCAAAGGCACACAAATCTTCAATTACAAGATTTTGGGAACACACTTTATGTCTTCCTGCAGTTAGTGTGATACAGAGAATGATGCCCTCACCAGATGATTGTGCTATCTTTGAAACTGTAAACAAGTTGCCAGAGAGGCAGGAACGTGTCATAAAAGGAAAGGTTAGGAGATATCACACAGGAGTAATCAGTAGAAAAACACTTTGGAAACAACAATGGGAAAAGAACAGCAAGTACTATACTGTAGTACTGGTACTATCAACTACTAGTTGATTCATTAGTACTACCCAAATCCATGAGCTGTTGATTCTTCTTACTTGTAAGAAAAGAGATTTTGCAAAGAAAATTTTGTAGCACAAATAAAACTATAGCCGAATCTCTTTAGCTGAGTTGTTTTACTGAAATTGAAACACAATAGAACAGTCTCAAATCACACCTGATATTAAAAAACAAAAACAAAACCACACAGGCTTCTGCTTGGTCTGTCATAGTATTTCACTATTTTAACACTGCTGAAAAAGACTTGTGACCTATAAATAGTTTCCAGTTATGTTTCAGTTTTCTATTACAGACAGAGCTAAATGACAGAATATACAGTAAAGCAAAGTCAGCATTGAATTATGCGGTTTTACACCAGCTGAGTATGGTGACAGGAAGCTCATTCATATTCTCAGTACATTATATTTCTCGTGTTTTAATGAATCTTATCAAAGCCAAAGTGAACGCAAGCTCTACCCAACCAGCTTGCAATCAGAGTTCAGAATATTACAGCAATTCAAATGGGACAAATCCTTATGTTCCCATTTCTTACTAAATTGTAGTAGCTTTGAGAAAGACATGAAGACTTGAACCTATGCAGTTTATTTGACAAAATCAGGATACAGACATATTTTTAATATTGTTAATAGTTATTCAAACATTGTAAAAACTTACGTTATCGGTAAGTGGCTTTACAACATATTAAAGCCATGAAGCTCACTTACCTTGCCTTAACATCTTTTATCTTCTTAAGAAGAACTTCCCTTTTTTCTTTTGCTTTCTTTGATAGATTTTCTCCTTTCAGTGTTTGGGAAATAAATGTGTCAACATCTAAAGATAGAAGAAAAACATACACCTCAAAAAAGATAAACACTGCTGTAATGATTTTGTCTGATACTACTGTGAAAAAAAAAGAAAATTATTTTCAAGCCTACACACAGCGTAGTTAACAGGCACTTCAGATTCTAAATGGGATACATTTGTTCACTGATCTACTTATGCTTAGCACAGCAAATCCTATGGTGACATTTTATTCTTGCTCACTTAATTATGCCACATAAGTTCTAATAAATTGCAGTACTATAACAATTACTTTCCATCACCTAAAGTAAGGGATAAAGCTAAAACATGGAAATAGCCTTCATGCATGTATTACTGCCATGTTATTTCAGAAGTTCAAGTTACAAAAACAGTTGAGTAATTTATTATTTCAGAAGTAATACCTAACCAGCTACTAATATAGGTCACTTACTGGTAACACTAATTTCAAGTGTTATCACATTGCCTTTGAATTCCCTACTTGACTAAAAGTTCATAACCAAAGCCTTAATCCTGCAAACAATTGGGTAGGAACAATAACCAAATCAAAGTAGTCAAGCTAAAGTGTGTACTTTAAATTAAGCATACCTGCACTGGTAGAATCACAAGCTAAGGCTCTAACCTGCACTGCAATTTTTAATTCTTGTACAGAAGATACATCTATATAGTCATGTAGAATCAAAGTATTCCATAAAAGCTACAATGGTTGTTTGTAAGATATGAAATATCCATTCCATAGGATAAAAAAAAAAAATGCAGCAACTGAGAATGAGGGTGAATGTAACTCCTCTCCAGTAGTACGTTTTCTTGATTAATGAAAAGAATTGCGAACACTAACTGTAAAAGTTTCTTAGTTACTAATCAACATACAATTATCCTGACAACTGAAAAGTAGAAGTACGACCAAAAAATCCTGCTTGTTAACTTAGATTTCTCAGCTGTATGGATAGTAACTTTTCATTGAATGAGAGAAAGAATATGTAAGTAACCAACACCCACTCACAGCACCTGCCTGCCCCCCCATACACATACTATATATA
>NW_010207271.1:0-47132 GCF_000695765.1 Mesitornis unicolor
GGCGCGGGCCCAGTTTTCCTTGCCTGGGGCTGGTGGTGCCTTTACCTGCGCCCTCCCTCCTCCTCTTCATCGTCCTCATCCCCGGAGGAGCCGTGTTGGAGAGGGGGCTGCCCTTCGCCCTCCAAACTCCGGAAGGGAGCCGAGTTACCTCCGTGCCCATGGTGGGGTATTCTCTGCTGTTCTCCCCACCCCTGCTGCCACCTGCTAGAAGCCGTCCTGCAATTTAGCCTTACCTGAAAAAACATACACCTGCGTGTGTGTGTGTGTGTGTACACACAAGACCTTCAGAAGACCCCTGCCTAGGCCAACATGCATCAGCAAAGAGTGCATGCAGGTGGCAGCTGCCACTACCAGCATTTCCCCAAAGTGGGGAGCAGGCCACTGAGCCCAGCCAGATCTCGCTGGTAGGGCTTTCAAACCAAAGCAAGTGTACAAACCAACACTGACCCAGCAAAGTATATTTGCACCAGCAGTACGCCTTGCCTGTCCCATGTTTGGGGATGCTGATCCAGACCCCTTCAGAGGTCCCTGCTCAGTAAGCTGGGGAGGTTAACCGCTGGGCTGCAGCTGTTACAGAGGAAAGCAAAAAGGGCAAAGAGCCTGCAAGGAGGTGTCGTCCCACCCCCAGGATTGGTATGAGCCCAGGGAATATAACGAACCTTTGTTTTCCGAGTGCACAGGTAGCATCAGCTTGGTAAGGAAAACTTCACTAATGAGAGATGCAAGCCAGCCTGGAGGGCGGCATGCAGGGCCACGAGCCAGGGTATCCTGCATAGCAGTCTTGTGTCGAGCTGTGTGGCCTCATCACTCTACTTTTCCTGGTTTACTTCCCAAAGAGGAAATTCAGGGATGGCAGCGCATACCTGCTGTGCAGGGGTCCTGCAGGGTGAGTCAAAGCTCACCTGGCACTTGACAGGTGCAAACCAACTGTTCCCATCTGCCATGGGGAAATGGGGTTCGCTGTGTTCCGGTTCCTGCCTTACATATTCCAGAGGATATTTTACTTGGCTCAATCCGTTATTTTACCACAGTATAAACTTTGCAATAACTCATTAAAATCTGGAATCTGTATAGTAACACCCACAGTATCAGAGAATATTAAAAAAAAACCAAGGCCTTGGCTGTCCTGGTGTCCTAGTTTACTTATAAAAAGACAAGCTTTTGAGACTAATTACTCTAATAGGCCAGAAACCAGATGAGCTCTTCTCCTGTGATGCCTCCACAAACCTCTGAGTGCTTCATTTACTACTGGTGTTCAACCTGGCTCTTCTGTTTTGTTCCCTGAACAAGCAAAAAGGAGCACATGCAGTTAAAAAACTAAAGGCATATACATATGGAATATATACATATATGTGTATGTACATAATACATGTATGTAAGGAATGCAGAGTTAAGGGCATGCTCACAGCTGGAGGAGGCGAGAATTACATCTAACCCTGCCACAACTAGAGCCAAAAGCAGCCAGCTTTCCCTTCATCTCACATGATCTGCCTTTCCCTTTTAAGTGGGAAAACTGTAATAGCCTGCATAAATCTCCTTAGGGAAAGTGATGCTTAATAGCACAGAAAGGAGTAACTTTGCACTTGCGGTTCAACTGTTACTCTGAAGGACTTACGCTGTGTCGGCTGAAATACTCCTTTAGTTAGTTCCTACACACTATGTGAGGGTAGCAGCAAAGCTGGGTCAGGCAAAGCATGTATTTCCCCTCATACATGTATACTGGGAGAATTTCATCTGTGCCACTGTCATCTGTTTCTTGGCAGAAAAGGAGAGAAAAATAAGGAAAAAAAGCTTATTTCTAGAATAAGAAGAGGTACTCAAAACCAGCTGTAGCTGAGGCCCTGAAGTAACTTAGTAGGTTGGAATGTCTAGCAGACAAGAGTCTGGCAATTTAAAAACAAAAAAATACTTGCTTGGACATTTTATGAGTAGGAAATACTTAAAAATTGGCAAACAAGTGAAACCCCAAAAACTAAAGAGCTGAAGACTCTTGTTGGAGCAAAAGCAACAATACTGATAAAGAAAGTCAGGAAAAAGGGTATGGAAGCTTGCACAAGAGCTACAAGTCATGGATGTCTCATCAGTCCACCTAGCTAACTTTAACTCTTTCCATTTCAGTTGCACAGCTACATCAACTGTACTGCTTATCACAGAGGCTTTTAAAATCCTCCACCCCTGAGTATGCAAGCATGCCCAAGAAAAGTTTAGTTTCCATGGTAATTCATATAAGTAGAAATCAAATGTTGGAATGTTTGCAAAAAGTATGCTTTAATCAGGAGCATTGAAAATGGTAATAAAATACTTAAGTGCCATGCTTCCGTAACAGGGAAGGAGAGCTCACTTCAGAACTGAAGTCACCCCTGAGCAGGCACCCACAATCACAACCTCCACGTTACGTGGTCCCTTACCTTTACAGATTTGATCCACATCAGGTGTGGGCATGACTGCATTTCTGTCAAATGAGCCAGAGCCCACAGGTGGGAGGTGGTTCAGGCTTTATGCTGTCTGCAGGAGGAGAGACAATACCCAGCCTGAGAAAGCCAGTTGAGATAAAGCTACCCCCATGGATGTCTCGGTGTAACTACACCCTGTCTTTGGTAGCAAAACTGGTCTGGTTTCTTCCTTTTCCTGCCTTAACTATTCATTTGGGTTCCCAATCTATAGTTTATGACCTCCTTTGGTGGGCTGACGGAGTCATTTGTGAAAAACAGATCAAGAAAATGATGCAGGTGAAACCTCTCCCTTCCCTGCACCTCTCCCTCTTCCGAAAGAGGTCTAACAAGTAGTTGCATTAGTGACTAATGAGAAGAGGAACACCACAGATTTGAGCAGCTGTGCTTGAGACTGAGCCTCTGTTTCTTGAGCTGGCATCACCAATATACCAATGGATTATTAAATTTCACCCTTTTTGAACAAATGTGTCGCGACAAATGAAATCTTAAGGATTCAGTGCTTTGCAGCTTGTAAGCAGAGCATTCTGAACCACTGCCTCAGTGAAGAAACCCAGCTGTTGCTTGCTTGCCATTGCAGGATAAAACTGCATGATTGTTTATAGCTTGAAAGGAATAACATTGGTCACAACCAGAACTTCTGGTGAAACTTCACAGCAAGCAGTGATTCTTCTGCTGCAACTTCGTCAAAGGCATTTTGAGGCACTGTAGCAGGCTGGATTCTAGGTACTGAAAGAAACTTGATTTTTAAGGCTCGTTGGGAATCTCTGCAAAATAAAAAGGCAACCTGGGGCATGGCTGCATTCATCAGCACCATTCCTGTTGAAAAATCACACCCAAGTTAAAACCTAAAGGTGTATTAATGCAGCACACAGTAGAGAGGTATGTCAAACAATAATAAAATAATCTGAGCTGAGGTGCAACCAGTGGCGTGTTCTTGTGACTTGGCCTGAAACGTTCTTAACTTGTCACACAAGAACTATCAAGAAAAAACTGCCTGGGGAAAATAAGTTACATGAGTAATCAAATCTCACGCTCCAGGGCACAAGTCAATTGCTGGAAGGGTCACGAAAGGAATTTCCTCGCTCTCTTCCTTTGCACAGTTGTACACAATTAACTAGGTTGTAATTGCAAAGCAAGAAAGCGGTTAGGTTTCATATTCCTCTGAATCGCCCTGTGCTGGCTGCTTTTGCAGCTTAAGGGACAGGTCTGGCATGGTGGGTTGTGTTGCACTTCTGCGAGGCTTTGCCTAGATTTGCAGCACAGTTGTGAGGTCTGCTCTTCCTTTCATGCTAAGTGCCTATATCAGAGTACAGCTGCGTTGCAGAAGCACCCTTGAAGCGAGGACTCAATTGGTTTAGGTGGTTAGTTTTCTTTTAATAGTACGTAGTTACCTTAAAAATGTCTCTGTCAATAAACTCATAATGACTCATTGAAGTAGCAGCTATCTTGTAGCTGTAATGGCCTAAAGATATAAACAAGACAAGATTTGTTGGAAAGGTAACAATTTTTATTAAAGCAACTAGACCATTTAGTGCAATAAAAGATCATGCTATTTCTTCTTTAAGTAGAACATTTTGGTAATCAAAGGGGTTTTCGCTAACATAGCCCAGACTCTGCTTCGAATCACACAAGCGCTACCCTATCATCTTGTGTGTGGCTATCTGTCTTCGCAGTTGATTAATTGCTTCCCTTTGCTAGAACCAGCATGCTTCTGTGAATGGGCATGGCTTAGGCCTTAATTAGCCAACTCTGATACTGCAGCTAAGCTCACTACAGTGTTACTGAAGTTTTTCTGTATACAAGTACATTTTTGATGTATGATCCATGAGCAAACATGTTGAAAACTTCAAGCACTAGGTCTACAGGCACAATCTTCACAGAATTGCAGAATGGTAGGGGTTGGAAAGGACCTCAAAAGATCATCCAGTCCAACCCCCCTGCCAGAAGCAGCCTCACCTAAACTAGGTCACACAGGAAGGCGTCCAGGCGGGTTTTGAATGTCTCCAGAGAGGGAGACTCCACAACCTCTCTGGGCAGCCTGTTCCTGTGCTCTGTCACCTTCACAGTGAAAAAGATTTTCCTTATGTTTAAGATGAACCTGCTGTGTTCCAGTTTGTGACCACTGCCCCTTGTCCTGTCTTTGGGC
This sequence comes from Mesitornis unicolor, assembly GCF_000695765.1. Classification (NCBI taxonomy): domain Eukaryota; kingdom Metazoa; phylum Chordata; class Aves; order Mesitornithiformes; family Mesitornithidae; genus Mesitornis; species Mesitornis unicolor. Next base: position 4,600 of record NW_010207271.1, read on the forward strand.
ACAACCAAGAAGAGTCTGGTCCCATCCTACTGACACCCACCCTTTAGATATTTATAAGCATTAATGAGATCCACCCTCAGTCTCCTCCAAGCTAAACAGACCGAGCTCTCTCAGCCTTTCCTCATATGGGAGATGCTCCACTCCCCTCATCATCTCCATGGCTCTACACTGGACTCTCTCCAATATTTCCTTGGTCCATGCTTCTTCTAGATGTTAAGCCAGTAGGCAACTGGTTGGCAGAAGACATGGTGCAAATGCCACCTGGTTTACAACTGCAGTCATGGAATAGGGCAGCAACTCACTTAGTGGTTGCATACAAGGGTATCTTCATCCTACAGTTTCTCCTTCTAGACTTACCTTTTTCCCAGCAAGCAATAACCTGACCCATAAATTCCTATCTGCACCTTAATCTGGGGTCTTATGATTTGCCTTTAATGCCAAATCAGGGAAGTTTTCTGTTCTCCTTTGGTCTCTATCAAATCCGGATGCAGAAGTCTTTTATGTATCTAGCACTGTGGTGGGTCACGTCAGTGAGATAGTACCTTCTTTAGTAGGAAATGAGAAGTCTAAAAGTGTTTAAGATGCTTGTCCAGGTTTATACAGGGAATCTCAGCAGGAGGAAAGTACTAAATGCAAGAACCCAAGATACTACTTTGATTTCACAATTAACCTGTGTAAAGATAGATCTCTCTGTTGAAATAAATACTCATTTGGTTTCTTCCTCCTGCAAAAAATATTCTTCCCCTTCAGGTGAAACTCAATTAATTAGTAGAGAGTCAAAAGAGGTAAAAAGATGCATTTCTATCAAAAGGAAAGATGGTTGCCAAGACTTACTTCATTCTGTTCGAAGTCATTTGGGCTGGAATTGACGTAGTGGCTTTCATGAAGGAAAAAGCTCTGCCCAACAAAGTTTAGGTAAAATATATCCTCACAACTGATTAATGAAGCTGCCTTTGCTGTTGAGTTTTTATACGTGCATTGAGAAGGGTTGTAGAGGTTTTTTCTTAGCAGATGGCCCCCAAATGTGGATTTAAGTCCCATTAGCAGCACAAAGGATGACAAAATATTACTACTACTTTCCCACACTCAAGGAGGCGAAATCAGATGCAGAGATATATTTTAGTCTCAGCTTTCTGGGTTTTTTCTCCAAATAGGGGTGGAATTAAAAGCAACTGAAAAATATAAATTATAACAATTTTCTCCCTATGTAGCCCTTACTCAAAACTGCCTTATGTGCTAAGACAAAGTATACAAACCCCACAGATAAACATCTTGAAGATGCACTAATGCCCAATGCAAAGTCAACCTAAACCAAAATAGTAGTCAAGTGACAACCTCTCATCTAGCCTCCCCACTTGCACTCCCTTCAACAAAATCAAAGCACTCAGTCTCCAGCAGGCAGGGCAAGAGGTGAAACTGTGGGAGAGTCCCTGATGACCTCGTCCTCCACAAAGGCTGGAAACTGCTGGAAGAGCTGTTGGCACCTTGGGTGCTTCAGAGTCAAAGCTCCACATCTTTCTATCTGCCCAGTCTGCGGTGGCTGGGCCCCTGCGTTTTAACCAGAGGATGAAGCTTTGCAGGGCAACAGCTCAGCTAATGGTATGATGGTAAACTGAAAAACAAACAAACTCGGCTATTCAGACAACATGAGAAGTTTGGAAATGCTATTTTACTGGACTGTGTCAAGCCTGCTGATTTATTTTTGCCTATGCTGCTCATGTGAGAGCAACCGTCCCCATCCTGCAGCGCTGCTCCCGGCAGCCGGGGTAGCCTGTTTGTGAAGAAGCCCTAGACGTGCTCTTCAGTCTGGGCTCACTCCCCTGCGGCCACGACACCACGCGCTTCCAATGAAATTCCCACTGACTGATGTAGGATTAGGCCCACAGGAAGCAATAAAATATGCTTGCTGATCCCACAGTATCACAGGAAATTAACATATGACAATCGTTAGCACATTGTTTTAATAAATTATAATTTTGTACTGTAGTTTAAAGACCCCTGTGAAATCTGAGATAGGAAGCTGGGGGTGGTCTCGCTTCTTTTTTGTAATGCCTTGTTTGCACATTGCATTTTTTTTTCCTTGCTCTTTGTACTACTGAAACCTTCAAACACTCGGGGAGGCATCCCAGCGTTCGTCAGCAACATCCTTCAGTTTGGTTGCAAGCTCTCCAGGCTGTCCTGTAAACTAGAAACCCACGCTACCCAAGACGAGCACTGCGCTATCATCTTAGTGATACGCTTTGCTGACGGGGCAGAAATGAGGTAGCAGTAAGAAAAGGGGACACAAAAGTAGCCCATAGAAATCAGGCACTAAGTGCATAAAGAGAGGAAAGATCCTCATTAGACTTTAAAGCAGACTGTTGGTCGCGTGCTTTTTTAAACCGCAGAAGTTTAACGGGAGAAAAATGTTTCTTTCTGCCTCATGCCTCAGATCTCCTCTTCAGTGAAGGGAGGTTTCAGGTTCCCCCTCCCCCCTTCATTTCTGGAGAGGCTGCCAAGTTTTCCCAGAGCTAAAAGCAACAACTTTCTGCTAAACGTTACTTCATGCTTCTGGTATTAATCTAATAGGAGGCTGAATGGGGAGGAGGGGGAAGCAGCTATGAAAGCTGATTTCCTGCCATGCAGTGGGAAATCCATAGAAAATTCAGATCTAACACCAATTTTAACAGCTGGGTGACTGCTTTGGCTTTTACTTGCCGTAGGAACATGCAACTGCATGCTTTTTTGTTTGTTTGTTTGTTATAAAAATAAAACAGACGTCAAACAAAAGGCAAAATAAAAAGGCAGCTTGCAATTGTAAATACCCTGATTAAACCATCCTATTCAACTATGCTAGAAATATCAACACATTTTGCAAATTGCCTCTCATTTCTGTTACCATTTCTAATAAGAATGTTCATGGAAACTGAAAATATACAAGGAAATCTTCTTGCTAATAAGAACTTCAACAAATATTTACTTGGGAAATGCTCCAACAACCACTTTGAAAAGAGTCTTAGTGCATTTAAGAATCATAAAATCGTAGCAAAAAAAGCAGATTGCAGATATGTCAGAGACAACAGTCCTGCAGCAGTTCACGGCCATATAAAACACACACGAAAGAACTGTTAGTAACACCTTTCTAAAGCATGCAGCATGCCAGTGGATAACTTCTTGTACTCAGCCTACATTCTCTGGGTAAGTTCTTTATTAGGAAGGGCTTGACTATTTATTCTGATAATAACTGTTGGGAGGGCGATGGCCACAAGTGCCTTCCTTCATTTTGACTATTAAAAAAAAAGGTTTTTTCTCCTTTCATGCTTTCTGCTCAGCCTTTGCTCCACCTGTTTCTCACACGCCATATGGCTCAAATCCCAACATACTGCAGAATTTTTTATGTTACACAGAATCACAGAACGTTAGGGATTGGAAGGAACCTCAAAAGATCATCTAGTCCAATCCCCCTGCCGGAGCAGGAACACCTAGATGAGGTTACACAGGAAGGCGTCCAGGCGGGTTCTGAATGTCTCCAGAGAAGGAGACTCCACAACCTCTCTGGCCAGCCTGTTCCAGTGCTCTGTCACCCTCACTGAGAAGAAGTTTCTTCTCAAATTTAAGTGGAACCTCCTGTGTTCCAGCTTGTGCCCATTACCTCTTGTCCTATCATTGTTTGTCACCGAGAAGAGCCTGGCTCCATCCTCGTGACACTCACCCTTTAGATATTTATAAACATTAATGAGGTCTCCCCTCAGTCTCCTCTTCTGCAAACTAAAGAGACCCAGCTCCCTCAGCCTTTCCGCATAAGGGAGACGCTCCACTCCCTTCATCATCTTTGTAGCCCTACACTGGACTCTCTCCAGCAGTTCCCTGTCCTTCTTGAACTGAGGGGCCCAGAACTGGACGCAATATTCCAGATGCGGTCTCACCAGGGCAAAGTAGAGGGGGAGGAGAACCTCTCTCGACCTACTCACCACCCCCCTCCTGATACACCCCAGCATGCCATTTGCCTTCTTGTTGCTGGTGCAAAAAAAGCTTAATACAGGACACATACTGAAATTGAGCCCTGTTTTGTAGGTAAAGCAGGGCTATAGCTTGTTTGTGCATGCTGTGTACACTAGGAAGGATCCTTACTGCAGATTATCTTGATTATAAAGCTTTACCTGCCCACCGATGCCTGCCACCAACACAACATGGCAGCTGGTTTTTATGTCTCTAGCTGCATCCAGCTGTTAGACTGAAAGCATTAATAACCATTTTCATCTGTCCCAGGCTTGCATTAAGCAAACTGGAAGACTCAAAAGACTCTCAGGGGTGGCGACAGCAGAAAAACCCCAGAAGCTAACACCCAAAACACGAAGTAGAAGCTATGCTACGTGAGCAGGGAGGCTTCTCGCGGGGCAGATAAACACAGAGCTGGAACAGTTGATAGCTTGAAGTGCTGATCGGCAGGGGACACGAAAAATAAAAGCCCTGAAAACGAGTGAAAGAATGAGAAAAGTTGCAGTGGAGATCACATAAGAAAGAAGTTTAGAAAAGAGGGAACTTCTTAAGGGTGCACTACTGCTGAAAAGGCAGAGATATCTAAAAATAAAACTATTTCCAGTTTCTTTATTCTGTGTTCAGGAAAAAAACACCCATGACATTATGCACAGTTTTTAAGTCAACAGGACCATTGCCATCGCTCCCTCTGTACTCCAAAAATTCCAGCTGATATCAGGTTTTCCTTGTAATGGAAACAAGCTGGCAGAACTTCAAAGACTTGATAACAGCTTATACAGAGAAAGGACAGCAATAGTTAGCTATACTTCACTATTAAAAACTTTGTTTTCACCTCTCTTTTTTTTTAATAAGAGAATTTGGATAGAATTTGGCAGTGGTTAAAATGGTACCACTTGTATCTGGTAGCAACTCAGGAAGATAGTGCAAAAATATAGCTGTGCTGGAATTTGTTTGGGAAAGGCTATCTGACAGCTCAACTTTGGTCAACTATGCCATCGTAAGGAGCTATGAGCACCATGAAATCACTAGTGATTGCAAACTCAGTCAGACAGCTTTTAAATGACTGAAAAACTGAAATGGGAGTTTTGAAAAATAGGGATATTTGAGTAGCCTATTTATTTATTTACTTGAAGACACACAACCCTTATAAATGTCGTCTTAAGCGCACAAACACTCTGAAGAACCTAGGAAACTGAGTGAAAAAAAGTTGTGTAAGTGGAAGTAACCCTTTAATTTATAATTTGATGATCAAATAATTTGATATATCATTTTGATTTGCCTTTTATGGACAAATCCGGTTCAAACAGTTCCCTCTCAGTCTTAATATTGCATCTTTTATTTTCTAATTTTTGACCACAGTGGAATTGTAGGTTCAGTTTCAAGACCGTCCTAACTTTCCATATAGTGCCAAATGGCATCTGTACAATGTTAAAGTGATGTGATCTGTGTCAGTTTGCAGAAATTTGAGAATGATGCTGGGGCTCACAGTAACCAGAGGCTGGGTATCCCTATAAATTTCTACCTCTCTGGAAAAAATATTTCTCTTTTACAAATACTGCAGTCCCTCCTTTTTTTCCCCTCCTCCTCTCCTCCTTCCCTGATCATATGCAACTGAAGAAACAGCCTTTGTTATTTTTTTCTGGGCTGGCAAGAAGCCCGAAGATCCAGCTGACAAAAACCTCAAGTCAGCAAATCCAATGGGAGGAATGTCCTTTTCAGAGCCCCGTTTCACAGTCTCCCTGTCACAGAGCATCTCAATAGCTCCACACAGAAGAGCCTGGCATAGCCCTTACTTTCAAGGTGAACCACCTTTGCTCTCTTCCTTGTGATTAAGTAATTGGCTCTCCTTGCCCGGTCGCTGCTGCCCAGCCTTTGCATGCTGAGCGCTGGGGGAGGCTGATGCAACAGCATCAGCCCAAAACGAAGCTCCCATCAGTGGGAGCAATCACAAGACTCGGTGGATCAGCTGCTGTGTCTCCCACCCCTCGTTATGCCTGTAACATGGCATCACACACTCAGAAGGAAGCAGCTTGAGAGGGCTGTGTTAGCTTAGACAACGTACGGTCAGCAGAAGGTCCTCAAACAAGTTAAATACGCGTGTGCTGCTCTAAGTCCTAGCCCATTTCCGGGTCACAGAGTTTGCACCAAGATTTCTAACAGGAAAGAGTCGAGGACTTCACAGAAGCTGCTGGATCACAGTGGTCAGAAAAACAGGTGCTGCGAACAAACTTAAGGGTCTATCTCATGCATTAGTTGAATATGATTAATTTTATTTTTTTTTTCCCTCAAAGGAATTCAGTACTTTTTACAGAAATAAAAAACACAATAACTAAAGACTTCACTAGGCAGCACAGTAATCTGCACTACAGCTTTGCAGTACGGAAGCAGTTCATCCTGCAATCAGAGCACTTCATATAATGTCAAAATAAGCACTTATTTCTCACACAGTTTTCTTTCCTGAGCCTTTCCTTAGCCAACACAAGCAGCGAACACTGATCTTTCTGTTCTTTCTCCCCCCCCTCCCCTTTCCTTAGCGGTCCTTTGGTATTTACCTCCTCTTATTTTGGATTTCCTGTCTGTTCCCTAGGGAAAGGATTTTCCTGTGAGAAACAAATGTCACACTGCTGATTTGTTTGGATGCCTATAGACCAAGTCTGTTTTCCATGTGAAGCACAGCTCTCATCTACCTGCTATCAGAGTAGCACTGCCCTCAGATTAGTTTTTTCTTTGGCCAATTTTATTTAGAACTAGCTTTAGAGAATTAGCTTTCTGATCCCTAGCAGAAATGCTATTTCCATGCATTAAATTAAGACAGATGCAACTGGTTTGGGTAAGTGAAGACTTAAACTGGACTAAATCTCAAAATGAAAACCAGACATTAAATATTTTGAAAATATACTTACTTTCTTTAAGGTCCTACATAGTACATACTTTTTGTTTACTGTATCTGACATTTTAGTCTGAGAGGAGGGGAAAAGCAAGGGAAAACGTATCTCTTCTGCACATGTACAGAGAGCAGGGCACAGCAAGTCCGCCAGAAGCATCCAGATACGGTGATACTAAACATATGTAGTTGTTTCTGAAATTACAGAAGGTGTTTTTTCATGACAAGGGGCGGTCTTCCTGGCAATTCATGCCTAATTATTCATGGAAATAAAGGCCACCAGCAGGACATGGGAGGAAAAAAACAGCCCTGCATCTGACCAGCAAAAGTTCCAGGAGATGTGTCTGGTCAGATGGTTGGGACCTAAAGCTTGCTTCACCTCAAGCACAGATTAGAGCTTTTGTCTTACCCAGCAACCAAAGAGACCAGTGAACCTTTAGCCTCTGGGCTGGATGATGGCCAAGGCTGCCGAGCACACACGTGGGTTTGTGGGAAGTGCTTGGAAAGGACAGAGGGGCCATCTCTCTTCTCTGGCTCTGCAGAGGTCAGGAGACACAACACAATTGTGCTGTAGAGACAGAAAAGTAATATCTGGAAGATCACCTGGAAACATGCTTATGCACATGCGTGCTAAAGTACAGCATATGCATGCTATACTGAGCATATGTAAGACCAGCAGAGTGCAAAAGTCTGGCTAAAGAATGTGGTAGGATATATTGCTCAGCGCATTTTCGTTTAGAGGTCTTCCAGGTGTTTGGTGCTTACGATGTTGAAAATGCCTTAGGTCTCTCTGCTATATCCTATTGTGGTAGGTTATAAGAGATGCTAAATCGCCATGATTGCAACAGCCTGACTGTGGCAAACGACAGTCTGTGGCTTTGAATGGGTTGTACTTTATATCTTCAAGCTGTTATAGAGCATTGGGGAGTGTTTTGTGGCTTGTGGTATGTGCAGAATGGGTGATCTGCAGACCTTTTGGGTCTAACCAGCTATTACTCCTGTGCTTGTGAGGCACTGGATTGGATGACTCTAGTGGCTTATTCCATGTATGGTGTGTGGTATCTCACAGTGCTCACTTTTGTGAGACATAAATAATTGTCTTCATTGTATTCTCACTTTGAAAGTTGACTAAAAACTTCTTTATTACATATGAAAGGGGTTTTGTGTACAAAAGTCTAGAGGTTGAACTCTGGGTAATTCGTTCTGGAAAGCTCAGAAAAGCCAGTGCATCGCCAGAGCTGGGGTTCAGAAGAATGCAGCAGAATCATGTACAGCCTTGTCTCAGTTTTACCTTAAGCCCATTTGCTTTGCATTTTCTGCAATGTAAGTGTGAGAGGAATCTAAATCTATACTTAGTGATCGTTCATGGGGCTAATGTAAGTCAGATTTAGACACTGCTTTAATAAAAGTCACACTCATTTGTATGGGAAAGTACATGGAGCCTGCAGACATTTTAAAACCAGAGGAACTATCTGTGGAAGACACTGTTTAGATGGTCTGGAACTTTGTCTCAGTTGCAGCCCAAACTCATAACGTTAGAAATCTCTTAAGGTCATTCTTACAAATAGACTGTTAAAAATCCTTTTCAAATAAAGACAGAAGAGATGACCTTTCTGTCACAGCCAGGCAACCCATTCACATGCTAAATCTAGTCAACAAAGCAAACATGGCGCAAAAGATCTGGTTTCTTCTAAGCTATGAGATAGGTGAATAATGAAGTAAAGCTCATTCAGGAGAGTGAGCTGTGGGACACTGCAGTAATCAGAAAGATGAGTAAAGGTTAACTGTGATCAAGCTGACTGTACAATAAAGAGAAAAAGCAAACCTCCAAACCCAAGTGCAAGTCTCACTTTGCCAAATTCAACTCTGTAGCAAGTAAATATACCTACGGGGAAAACTCCAGTAGAATCTGCTTAGGCCAGGTAGACCTGGTTTGTGTTTTATTCTGACCTGGCCTTTCCCTTCTAATTGATGTTCATTTATATTTTCCACACTGAAATCTAAAGTTTCATTCCCTATAAAAGATTTGCTTGCTTAACTACAGCTAGAAGCAGAGGTATCTGCTGCTTTGCCACTGCAATGATGAGAAGATCCATCAGAGTGTTACCATGTTCTGGCCTGGTCAATACTTCTGCCTCGTTTCTCCCTGGCAGATGGACAGACGCTGGAACATGGTACTGCATTTTTCTGACACAAAGCCTTCTGATTTCAGAGCAACTCCTTACACGAGTTCTCACATATCCGTGAGAACTTCAGAGCAAGTAGCGCCTTGCTTGCTTGGAGCTCCAGGTGCCTGACTTCTGAAAACTCAGCTTTTATTCAGTCAGGCAGCAAGTATTTGTTTTGTCGGGGCTTTCTTGATGTCTCTACTGTGTGCTGCTCTGATGTCTTTCTGGTTTCTCTTCCACATGAACAACATTCCGTCACCTGCATGTTAACTCAGCCTGTTATCAAACCCTCCACCTACACAACACATTCTTAAACAACTTTGTACGTACCACCATTTTTGGGGTGGTGTCTCCTATTGTTTCAGTTATCTAGTTCATAAAGCTTAATTGCACTTTGCAGTTTACTCAAATGAAGGGTGGTTGTTACACCCACTACGTTCAGCAAGGCTTCATGTAACTGCCAGCATCAAAAGATGCACATTTTTAGTACCCAGGCAAGCCAATGCATTTACGTCCTTCAGCACTACTGAACAGGACACTAACCACTGACAAGAAGTTTCTTCAGACAGACAAATCACTTCCTTGTTGGAGCTGCAGGCCACCTTCTTCTATCTTCTTACAGTAAAGAAGCTCTGTATTTAAATGCAGCAGCTTTCTTTTCTTTGACAAAGGTAGAATCTGAGTATTATAGGAAAATGTCCTGTTCCACTCTCCTCTCCCCAGCTAATTCCCTTTTCCAATTAAATCTGCCAACAGGCTGTTCTCTTTGCTGCTAGAGCTGGATTTTCCCTTGCTGTAGATTCATAACTTTGTGAGCACAACTCTACGCATTTCAGAATTAACCTATATTGTCAGCTGGCCTCCATGTGGTAAGACACTGTGTAGCCAGAATACCTTGGGGGAGGGAAAAAAAAAAAAGGCATTTTTACCTTTCAGTCAAAGCTGGCATTTTTGGCAATAAGTAGAAGCTGGTTTTGTTCTCTGGAGATCTCCTGACAATGGGACACCCACGTCCAAGTTCCTGCTGTGTTAATCTGAGAAGGTCTGGACTTAAAAACCTCTGCTCCAAGTTAGGCAGAACTACCACTTTAAAGTGGGATGCACCCTGTGTCAAGTCAGTGTCTGATATCACAAAACAAACGCTCAGAAATTAAAACATCCCATTAGCATCCAAAAGCAGACATTAACACAACTGAGTTAACAAGAAAAAGATACATGTAAAAAAAGAATAACATTTCAAGCAGTTCTTCTTTACTCCTGCATGGAATAACAAATTTCAAATCTTCAGAGCTGCTGAGGAGTAAGCATCGTGCTCCAGCAGTAACTGCAGCACTGGCAGAAACCTTCAGGCTTCCACTGTTCATATGGTATTTCCAGACTTTTGGATGATGCTTCAGATATGCGTCTCCAGGGAACTGCCCTGTGCCAACTTGGCGCTCCCCATCTCGTTCAGGCTTTTTCACTGCCTTAGCTTCCTGGACAGAGACACCAGGTGATGGAACGAGGACTGCCACCCGTTGCAGAGATTCCCAAAGCGCAGGATGGTGCTCTGGGTACAGCAGCAAGCTCTTCTCCTGGACCATGAGCTCTTGTAGTGCGGCTGATCCCCCCCAGCAATCCTGCCCTTTGCAATCACCTCCTTTGGCACAGCTTCCGAACACTCACATCTAGACTAGGCCATCTCCCAGGCTGAGGAACCATCCCTGTTTACCTAACAACACCAATCTGGCCTAGAACTGGGATGTCCTTTCTCTGACCCATTTGACACAGGAAATTTATCAGCTGTGGAGCTTTTCCACTTAAAACAGAGAGACTTGTGTGAATGCCGCTTGCCAAGGAGCACAGTGTCATGGAAATAAATGAGCCGTTCGCTTGCACAAGCACGGTGGTATTATTCAGCCTGGCGGTCATGCCCTGGCAGGAACCTCACCTGGCACCTATTTTTGACAACTAACAGGTCATAACCTGGAGGCACCACGCTTCTGAGAACAGACATAAGCTGTTCACGGGAACAAAGAAAACTGACAGCATGGGCAAGCTTTGGAAATCCCATGGGAGTTTTATCTGATGAGTGATGAGCAGATTGCAAAAACACTGCGGTACTTCTGGCAAGTACCAGGTCCCATAACTGCTCCATCCCAGGAAATTGCCTCATCATTAAGCAAAACAGTCATGCTACCTCTTGCTTTTTTCTCTGTAGCTTGATGAGTGTCCCTTCCTTTCCTGGCCAGATCATGACTCCGCATCCACAGGTGAGGTGGAGAGCGTCTCTGTACCAGTTCGTTACTGGATAACCCAATTATCCTGCACACGATGTGTAACTCTGAGCTGCCTCAGGCAGGAGGGGAAGCTTGTGCTGAGTTGATACCCCTCGCTTCCCAGATGACAGGTGGGCACTGCCACAACTCAGAAGAGAACAGCAAATCCCTCGTGTGTAAAGAGACAACGCAGGTGCCTGAGCCCAAGCCATGAATCCTGATTTCAGATAATCCCTTATTTCAAAACTGTGAGCATGCACCTAGCCTGGGAGAGAGCACAGAAATTTTTGACAAATTTTTTGCCTTTCCTTGGTTCTTTGCTCTCTCCAGTAGGCTATGAAGCCCTGTCTTGGGCACCTGGACCAGGACTTGGAATTGCAGTACAAGCCTGGGTTTTTGGAAGTTAGGCATGTTGCAACTCAGCGTTCCCATGCCTGAGCTGCCGTTGTGTGTAACGGCTCATGTGAAGGATTCACACAGGCGACTGCCAGCTGGGAACTGTCTGACTTTCGAGTGCTCAGTTCTCTTTTAACAAGGTTTTAAAAGCACACCTTGGTATGTTTCTAAAAGAAATTTTTAAAAAAGTATGGAAATTATATCACATAGAAGTTTCAGAACTTAGTATGGACCTCTAATCCCTGGGGTTAATGGTAAAATACACTTGTGAGCTGATGTCACATCTTTGCTTTAAAACACAAGTTACTAATGCTTCCCTTCGAAAAGGTTCAAAGAATTTGTATCACAAGCACGTACATTTCCCAACCTAGGTCCAGTAGCCTTCAGTGAAATGTCCCACAAAATTCAGCATGAGGCATGTGTCCACTTACTGAATAGTTCATCCTTGGCTTTGAAATTCATAGCATCCTAAATAATCAAATGGAGCCTTTCATGTATATACTGTAAAGTAGCCCTAACACAAATATTTGAACCTCCTCTTTCTATAACCATACAGTGCTCCTCAAAGAATAGCTGACAAAGCATGGATCCTTATTACGCTTTAATGGACAGTCTGGAGAGTGAGCTTTTGCCATTCAGTCACGCGCAAACTGGCAGAAGACAGGCGGTAACAAAACCGGCTGTTCTACCTAGCTGGCTTGTCAACACCTTGTCCCCATAATTAGCTGTGCCCTCTACAGCCTCTTATTAGGCCAGCTGGCCTAAAAAATATCAGCATCTCCTCAGAGCTGAAACGTGGAGAGTCCCAGTTAAAAAACAGCGTGAGCTCACCTTCACAGTGACGTGGCGATCCTTGGTGCAAGTGACCTGTGCTCCTCCAGTTTAATCATCACGTTCTGAATGCTGGGGTCAGGATGCAGGATTCCACTGATGAAGACATACCAAGCCCTGTCCAGCTCAGAGCACACACACCGAGGCTGCTGGAAAGCAGAATAACCATACAGACGGAGCCAAGTCACACTGATATTGTACGGAGTCTATTTGGAGGCTTGGCCTCAATTAGCATATAAATGAAGCGATGCACACACGCAGTCGCAGCTTGCCAGAAAATGAGATGGAATAATCTCCCCAATTTGGCACCTCTCTAGAGCATTTAGTTTGTGAATGAAGAGCCAGGCACGCTTTGAAGCCAAGCTGGGTCCACAGCTTACAGCCAATTGACTTTACATGGCAAAAACAAGTCTTGAGAAGTCATGAAGCAGAGCAGCGCTTTTTCTGCTCTTAAACGAAGTTGCTAACATAGGAAAGTGACTTTAAAGATACTCGTTGCTGTTCCAGTAGACTGATAGCATTTCACCTATTGTGCACACAGGCCCAGATGAGCTGCAGTACGGCCCTCTCGCTGCAGGCTTCTGGCCATTAACAGAATGCTTGATTTTATTCCAAGAAAAGGAGAAGGAACTGAAAGTTCACAGGGAAAATGATACGGAGGAGATGTGACCACGTAGCTGTTGAACTTAGACACAGACAGAAATTTTACTTACAGATCTTTATCAGGGTGAAGAATAAAGAGCCAAAAATAGAAACAAAAATATTAAGAACTGGCGCACAGGAGCACAGAGAGAATTAGTAGTTGTATTTATTTGTATAGCCTATGCAAGCCTTTTAAGGTATTTCAGTTAAGACAGAAGGAAGGCGGCTTGTGTTTTTGTACAAATGCCTTTCACATTTATTAGGGTTTAGTTTTCCTTCTTTAAATATTTTCAATTGTCAGGGGTTAAGCTCAGATGAAAAAGCAGGGGAATCTAAGCACAAAGGCATGCAGATTTTTCCAAGAGCAGTGCAGTCTTGCTCCTATGGCTACATAGTCTACTTAGGGGAGGATCAAATTCCTAGGGAAAAAGGCAAACGTAGGTAAAATGTAAAAGGAAAATCAATGCTTGGCTAGGATGGTCTTTTAGCTTCAGACGTTTTAACTCTAGTTTAAATAAACAGACTTGAAAAAAAAATCCATTCTCCATTTACATTAGCAACCACAGTCAAGCCTAGCTTGACTATACATGTAGCTGTATCTTGTGTGCCATCCTGGGACAAACACTTCCATTCATTAAAGGCTTGGGGTTACAAGAAAATCTGATCAGTCTTTCTTAAAAACTTCTTTGCACTGTTCAGCTAGCTTGTAGTATCTTTGTGCACTGAGTTTGTCCCTTCCCCTCATTTTTCAGCTACAGTTTAGTGCTTTCCTAGGATGCTGTAGCAGCTGCAACCTGGAACAGCACGGATGACTCATTCTTTGCAAATGCTCTGGGCCTGCTGCTCAGCTGGGGTGAGGTAAATGCTGCGCTCCTGCCTATTTTGCGTTGGAGGCACCTGAACGCGTGGGTGCCTGTAAAAATCCACAAAGGCACTACTTGGTCCTGGACTACAGGATAAAATCCCATCTGCTGTTCACGACTAGGGAAGCCACAATCTGAATAAGTACTTTTTCAATGACATGAAACAGTCAAGCAACCTTAATGAGAAGCAGGAGTGACAGTCTGCTTGAGCAAGAGCTGAGAACTTGAACAACTTAGATCAAAGAAATGTGTGACATCCAGCTTGGTTTGGTAAAAAAAAAAAAAGTAAAGATATTAATATCACAAGACAAGAGCATAGAAATCCTCCTTGAAAAGCCCCCCTTGCCCATTTCATTAACGTTACCCACCCCTAGGCAGTCTGCCTTCCTGGTAAGCCACTTCTGGCACAGCTGTTGTGTGAAGGGTGGTTTCTGATCTTGCACTCTGGAAAAATAGCCCATTCAAGTTTCAACAAGGGAGGAGTATTTCATTGAGGAATTAGCATATGTTTAACCCACCCTCACAAAAAAAAGGAGCAAAGTGGTTCATCAAAAATGAATATAGCAGAATGAAATAATCCCATGACTCAGGGTTGAACGAGAGTTATGATGCAAATCTACTAGTGACTCCAACTTGCATCTGTTCAAATTAAAGGGCAAAACTGCTCTAATCTTGTTAGGTCTTGCATATTCTGACAACACCACCTGAACTGGAACAGCAACATAATTTTCCAGTTGTCTCCACACTGCTTTCTTGTGGTCAGAACCTAAGAGTAGGGCTGCTTTCCAAAATTTTTGCTTTGTAAATACATTTCTTATTCGTGCTTCTAGGCACATAACATCACCTCCAGGATCATGAACCTTTTATGACCACAGCCTATGGCTTGGAAATTACAGTTTAATATGAAATGAAGGTGCTATCTCTGTCCTGAACTCACCCACAAAAGGTCCTGCACAGATGACTTCATTAAATCTTGTCTCTGTCTCTCACTTCCCCTATCTCAAAACTACAAAAATACAAAAAGCAAAGCAAGATAACTTAGTAGAGCAGCAATAATGTTAATTATGTGGAGCTTTACTTAGTTGATATTATCTCAGCATGGCAAGGCCCCGGTGCTGTTCACAAGTGAGGAGTCTTCAGGGGACCGGCTTTGTTTAGCTGAACCCTTCTGCATGCTCCGTAGTGAAATGAGACCACGCAACACAAGCATCATTGTGTGGGCTTAAGCTATCTGTCTTAAATGCGCTAATTAATAGGCTGAAAAGGAAGTCTGGTACTGAGCTACCGATGCTCTTTATGGACTCCATTACCAAGCACATGACTACCGTCCTTCACCACACGAGACACAGCCTAGGGCCATGTGTACCTCATGGCTATTACACCACGGACAAGTGCCACACGCGTCTCGTCTGACGCGATTTCCAACCTCTGGCTCACCCCAATTTTAATTGCTTCCTTTGCCATGTAAAGGCAGGGAAGCAGCAGAGGCACGCTGGCAAGGCTCACACCACCTCCCCCGGGACCACCAGGGGGGCTGTCTGTCACACAACCACGTTGGCCGCCACCTTCCTCTGCTCCCCTCAATGGCTGCCAGAGCTGCACCCAGCCCTGACGCCAGCTCCTGCCTCTGGTGCAGCTTCCAGTTAGGAAAGTGTACGTGGTGAACGGTTTGCAAGCGTTAACAAAGCCTCGGCTGTTTTTATTGAACCTTCCTGTACCTATTGCTTGTAGAAACAAGCATTAAGAAAGGTCAGGAACAAGGCAGATTTCTCATTCAAAAGGAACTAATGTGCAGAACAAAGACCTCAGAGAAGCTAACAACCTTCTGTGAGGTTCAGCATAAACTACAGAGACCAGCTGCAAAATAACAGTCGGATTTCAGCTATAAACAGACTGAGTCTTACACCGGGTTTATATATCTATTTTGGTGAAGTTATTTATTCTACAGGAAAAATGCTATTTGTAAGGCCCAGAGCAGGCAGGGAGACAAAGGGAGAAAAGGAAGTCCTGCTTGTGTCGTTAGAAGAAGCTTCACTTCTAGACTTAGAAAGGGACTCTAAAATAAACATTTCACAAAGCTACAAATTTGGAGAGTCTTCAAGAAAGTAATGTTGGGGGTTTTTGTTTATTTGCTTTTCTTAAGGAAAAGAGATCTTACAGCTCTGCCATCAGGATATTTAAAGCTGCGTTCCTGCCTTTAAAAGCAGACCCCCTTTTCTGTTTCCTGGCTGGGGGTGGTGAAAAAAAACCCAACCAAACACAAAGATACTGAAATTACAGCCCAAGGTAAATAAGAATAGTGTGTGTTTTAGTGTCTGTGTAAAGCAGTGACATAAATGGAATGAAAAATGGACTGCATATAAAGAGGAGAAGAAATAAATAGATCTCTCAGGTCTTGAAGATTCAGATTAAAACCTGTTAAGACAGGAAAATCTACCTGAAGTGGTAAATTCTGGGCAGGTTTAATACAAATTGTGTATTTTAAATTAATTTCATGCAGCAAGTTGCTGTGTGAAGGTAAAGTTCACACT
Organism: Mesitornis unicolor; assembly: GCF_000695765.1. Classification (NCBI taxonomy): domain Eukaryota; kingdom Metazoa; phylum Chordata; class Aves; order Mesitornithiformes; family Mesitornithidae; genus Mesitornis; species Mesitornis unicolor. The sequence goes on from NW_010207271.1 coordinate 21,151, forward strand.
GAAACAAGGGTGGCTCTAACCGAAGGAGGCTTCTAAATGAAATCAAGCCATATCTGTCATTTTTATCTAGTGTAAGACAAGCAAATACTAAAAGCTGTAATTTCTCATGCTATCCTATTTTATCCCTCAGAGAAGTCCAGCTTCTGCCATAGCTAAAACTAAAAAGCAGGCTCATTTGGTTTCTAGAAAAACATTTCAAGTGGAAAACAAAAGATGAGGTATTTGGTTTTTTATTCTCAGATTTCTCCAGAACACAAATGATGACAAAGTGGTCTGGAAACCTAATCATGAGTAACAGGCACCCAAACAGCACCAAGACAGAAAACATTTCCAGAAGCACTCAAGCCTGTAGGACCCAGGGAAACCAGCACAGTTTCACTGAAAGACCCTACTCATTTCTCCCAAAGTTACTTTTTTGGGGCACCAGGAACCATAGGTGTAAGTCTTAGGACTATGCCAGGTGCTGATTTGTCAGTAACTTGCTTTTCTTTCCTACCATGACCTATTCCAGAGACATTTGCTCTTTTTAAACTTTTAAACAGATTCAACAGTAACACAATAGCAGTGAGGTAATAATAACAAAAAAAATAGAGCATCCTTTGCTCAACATGTCCTAAGAAGGCGCTGTCATCTCAGTTATTCAAAAAGCCAGCCACCTATTCACAATGCAAGATGGACATGCCAATAAATGTGCATTTCCTCCCCTCCTCCAAGTTGTTACAAATCACCACATTATCAACATATACTATGTTGTCCCAGGTGAAGTTATACTAAAATGAAAAGTATCAGCATGCCTTAGAGTTCACCCTACAAGCTACCAGGTGCTCTGCTCATCTTGGTGCAATTAGCTTCCCTTAATAGGGAAGACTAAGATATATTTCTTTCTCATACCAGAATCTTTCATCATAATTGTAGAATTTAATTTACAGTGTGCATATTTACAATTTTAAGTAGCATATTCTGGCTTCTCAAGATCCAATGACCGCCAGTGCCCAGCACAGTTCCTATCAGCTTTTTGCTTTCAAATCCCAATTTTAACAAATGCTCCATTGTTTTTGCTGCAGAAAATGGCAAGCAGAAGAGCCCGTGCCAAAGGCAGGAATGCCTATAGCAAACCAGGCTCTCAGAAGTTCTCTACTTTGCATGTGTCCAGACTCAGTGCCACAAGAAGAGGTCAAAACAGTAAAACACAGAAGTACGTGAAGGCGTAATGGGCTTCACCGGCCAATAAAAACATTTCTCTTTTTTTCATTACTCAGTACTGTCATTTCTTCTGCAGAATTAGATTATTTCTGCAGAAGCTAAAGTAGTCTAAGATGCGTTTTCTGTCCTGAAAGTGCCCATGCAAAGGTAGGTGTGTAGCTGTGTTGTTGGAGGAACCCGACTGGGGGCCTGGTGAGAAGATCTCTAAACCTTCTGCCTTGCAAGACAAGGTTTTAATGTTGAATTTGTCACTTTGACCTGGGGGAGGCGAGGGAAGATTTATGAGATAGGATTTGCATCTAAAGAATTTAATATTCCTTTAACATTAACTTAAGATAATATTTTAAAATCTAATTTTGTATTCTGTTTTCCTCTGATTCTTGATTTTATTCTTTATCCTGTATTAATAGTGACTGAAGTATTTTTCTTGTTTAACATACATAAATACCATATATAAACTGCTTTACCCTGATATTTCTGTCATTTGTATACACTGTTTTTAATAATTTAACCCCAGAGCATGATCTGCACACTTGCTTCATGAACTTTGATGCACAAAGAAAAATATTTTCTTACACAGCAATAGAAATTAGTATTCGTGTAATGTACCGACAGACAAACCTGTAATCCCCCAGGTTTGTGGAAATTAAAAGCACCAATTCAGTTCAAATTTGACAAACCATTTTAGGCCAAATGCAAAAGAGCAAAACGATACACAAGTTAGTTTTGTGTGCTCCTCTTGATTGACTCAGTGCATGCCATTAGAAGGAGAAGCAAACCATGGAAGTCTTTTAGATTCACTTTCTAGAAGGCAAATTAATGATGCTTTAACACTGCCTAGCTCATTCAGAGTCCATTAGAGTCACATTTCAGAAGGATGCAGTTCCATACTGTTATCTCCAGCAGCAAACCTCTCTGATTTTTATTATCTTTAAGCAGGAACCATTTGGACAAACAGCACGGATGCCCACCACCCGAACAGCTGTGCTACTGCTCAGATAGGGCCAAATGACCAAGCAGGGATTTGGCCATGAATGACTGGCACCAGAGAAATCTTAACATCAACAGGGTGCGGGTGCCTTCAGTGTGCAAGAGCTGACATCCTGTCTGGTTTAAGTGAATTTTAAATGTTCTTTCATCATGACACATGAGCTGAAAATGCATCCTGCTGGCTCTGGGAAATTTGGTAAAGTGATAATATGTGCAATCAAGGACTTATTTGAAGCAAATAACTCCCATTTTCTAGGGACCATTGTAAATATTGTAATGGGAGAATCATCCAGTATTTTAACCAAGTTTTTTTGTTTTGTTTTGTAGGGTTTTTTGGTGTTTTGTTTGTTTGTTTGTTTTTAGAGAGAGGTGAAAGAATAGCAGGCTTTTCTATTTGGTTTTAACTAGCAGGCTACTCTTAGAGATTAATCCAAAATAAGACTTTGCCATTACCATTTTTATTGAAAGTCTTCTTTTTCATTGGTTACTACTTCTAATGTGCCATGCCTGCAACTAGGCTGTTAAAACAAATTTAATTAATTGTGCTAATATTATGAATCCATGCCTCTCCAATAAGGAGGTTTGTTTTGTTCTTTTAACAGATTTCCACTTACTGTTAAGTTTCAGAAAATATTTTAGCAGGATGAAACCAGTATCAGTTAAAACATGGCTTTATTTTCCACAAACACAGTGGTCAGTACTTTCTTTCAATTTGAAATGATGAACCAATAAACATATGTTTTAAGACTAATGTAATCCTTTTAAAAGCTTAATCTGAAGTGATGTACCTAAGAGAACTGCAGTCTTTTATCAGAGTTACAGAAAGTACCTGCACAATATCTAGCTCACTTGCCTGAATGGCAGTGTAAATACAGGTGAGGTATTGATTTCAGAAGAATTATTATGGATCTGTATCAGTCTGAGTAGGGAACTTAGACCTTATCATCAGTGTAATGGAGAAGAGTCAGAATAATTTTCTATCTCTGCACAAAATGTTTTCCTTTTCCATTTAGTCTTTGGCAATTAACAAAATTTATTTTAATTTATCCTGAATGTCTTTGACATCTTGGTAGAAAGCCAGAAGCCATTTCTTTGAACATCTTGTGCTCAAGTGTCTCATCTGGAAAAGCTAGTATTTTAAAGTCTTGCTACACTTCATTTAATTTTTGATTTGTGATATGCAAGAAACAATCTAGATTTGCAGAAAAAGACTGCAAAAAGTCACCATGTCTGATTTTGATACCCAAACCAAACAAAAGCAAAGGCTAGAGTGTTCTCTGAATTCAGCCAGAGCAAACAAGTCTATTAAAAAAGGCTGAGATTTTCTTTGCATTGTAAGTATTGGAAGTACTATAACACTCTCATTGCTATGGTACCCACAGTGATGGTAATGAAACGGAAAGACTGTCAATTTCTATGTCAGCAGTGATGTCAGTGGAACTATTCCCAGAAATTATAGAATCACAGAACAGTTTGAGTTGGAAGGGACCTTAAAAATCACCTAGTTCCACCTCCTTGCCATGGGCAGGAACACCTCTCACTAGACCAGGTTGCTCAAAGCCCTGTCCAACCTGGCCTTGAAATTAAAAGACAAAGAATTGATTTTTAAATATTCCAGTCTATAGTCTAAAGGAACTTTGAGTCTGGATCTCTCTGATTCTGTATATGCAACATGCAGAGCAGGTCAGAAGGCTTCAGTTTTCAGACAGAATTGAGGACTTCCTCTCTGAAAACCCAGATCCTGGATGGTATATTAAAACTAGAAAGAAAACACCAGTAGTCATTTTGGAAAATCATGCTATGCAATTTCGACCTGTGCCTTCAGCACACATGTCATTGTGGGTCACCTATATTCCACATGCAGGTTTAGGTCACAGTACTCAAATTTTATACATCTGTTTTCATTGCCAAGGGAAGGACAGGGTAGCTGCAGCATCTAACTTAGGCACCTACTGTAGGAGGTTACATTACAAAACCAGTTTCCTCATGCACCCTCAATCTTTCTTATCACAGATGTAATCTTTCTTATCACAGGTGTATAAGCAAACAGTGACACTAAGAAACCTTTGGAGAAGGAACAAATGAGTATCTGGGAGCCATGACATGAGAGTCCTGTCGTGCTTCCTTTATGAGCTGCCAGATACCTGTCTGACTGCCCCCTGCCACAGGGCAGGTGGCCTCCTCTGCAGATTATTCATGGCACAGGTTGCCTGGGACAGCAGTGGCCTGAGCCCTATGTGTGAGCCCTGTGGGACTGCTGGCTGCTGTGAGAGCACTCACCCCTAACCAGCTGCTGCAACAGCTGCTGACTGCCCATCACCTCTGAGATGAAGGGAACAGCCCTGTCCTTCACTGAAGCAATACTACTCCTCCGAGCTGCCTGCCTAAGGAAAGGTTTTCCCTGCCTTGGCCAACTATTTAGGTGGGCCGAGTGCCCAAGGGACTCAGTTGAACAACATAAACCCCCTGCAGACATCCAGCCCAAGTCCTGGATTTTCTGGCCAGCTGACATTCACCTTCAGGAGTGTAGTCATTGACCTTCACAGCATCCAATGTCCCCAGGGATTTACTGGGTGTCTCAGCCTCTCCCACCACCCTCACGTCTGTTCTACCTTCCCAACCTTGCAGACACCTCTTGCATGCCCACATCCTTCAAAAAGCCAGAGGGGCTGCGTGGCTGCAGTGTGCACATGCCTGCAGTGTTTTCTCGCAGTTCCTGAGCCCTGGGACATCCCTCCTGTAAGCTGGGGTGGCAGGGGGCACTCAGCTGCCTCCCTTTCTAATTCCTCAGTATAGCAGGGCTGCCCATGTTCACTGACATCAACCAGGAGTCCAAGTAAGGTGGTCAGACACGTTAAAAAAATCAGGAATATCTTCTGGAGGTGCAGAGAAGGTAAGGACTATTTGGATGAAGATGATAAATATGTTAGAAATGTCAGTGTTAAAAGCTAGTTAAAATAAAGATTGAGATTTAAAATTGAAAATAGATCTTGTGTAAGCTTAAGAACTGTTCCTATGCAAAAATCATCTGTCAGCAGAAATAGCCTAAGGAAAGTTCCTGTTGATTCAAACCCTAAATTGGGCTAACAGGCTTTATGCAGGTGTACATTAGGGCCTTATAAAATTGAAAAGACTGCTTTTCTGACTGATGCTTTTATTATGACTAACATACCTATTCTTTAGCTGAACAGAAGCAGCCATCCCTAGAGGCTGGGAGGCACTGGGCAGAGGTCCTGCTTGCACACAACAGAGATCTCAACTTCTGATAGGTACCAGTGAAGCCGAAGGTAGAGAGTATGAACAGGCAATATCTCACACTACCAGATCAAATTCAGCCATACTAGAGTCCATCCTCACTCTTTTCTTTAGATTTTGCTTTATTAATGAAGAATGATGACAGATTAAACATCCTTCTCCAGTCTGTTTACTCCCTGTGTCAGCTGAAAGGCTGTTTAAGCTCACAAACCAAATCATCTCGGAAAACCATCTTTAAACACTAGCTAACAAAGTAAAATAGTCATGTACCTATGCCAAATAGGTCTGCAAACACACATAATCCTTTCCAAGCAGAAGTACTGACTTGCCAAAAAGACATACTCTTGTTTAGGTAAGTTCTACTGCTTATTAAAGACAGGCACATACATAATTATCAAAACTGATGACAATGGAAAGATTGAGACAGTGATGTAATTACTTCTGGATACCAGTGACATTATGAGAGATGGAAGATTACTTTTTTTCCTCCGTGCTAATAATTTTCTCCCTCAACCACATCATATACCCCTATGGAAAGACTGCTACTGCCTATATATACCTTTGCCTTATTTACCCCTGTGGCTGCAGCAGTATTCAACATGAGACTGCGGCACTTTAACCCGTGTGCTCAATGGATCATCAGAAATTTTTGGCAAAATCATCCATTAAGACAAAGCATCGCTTTACAAGATGAAGAATCACACGCTTAATTGCGTTCTCTGAACAAGCAGAGATAATTGCAAAGTATCTTGTATTGATGACTCCTCTACATGTAGGCCCAAAAGGAGAGATGAGTCTGAGATGTATGGGACTACATAAAGCGGTGACTCTGCAATCAGAGCTGTTTTTCTTATATGAAAAAAGAGGGAAAAAAAAGAGATTACTCAACCAGTGCTGACTGTTTAAGAAGCAAAAAAGAACTTCAGGGAGCAAATGAGCAATACAGTCAGCTGAATATTGTTGAACTCCAGTAGGGAAGAGAGAAGTTTTCACTATTAATTGCTTAATCATACAATTTGCCCCTCAAGTATAGCAAACCATTTGCATGGATCATTCAGAGATGGAGCCATTTGCCTACAGCTGAGACACAGCAGGATATTTATTACACTCGTGTACATCAGACATTTCCAAAACATCATGCAAAGTTGTACAAATACCCAAGGAGATCTCCGCTAGGGTAAAGTTTCATTTTGTTGGCTGGTACTATAAAGCTGTATTTTTCTCCTTGCATCAGAATAGCTGTATTTTCCTTCCCAGGCCAGCAGGACCTAGCAGCAAAACAATTTTGATTTCCAAAGACTACTAAGGGACTTATATAATTATATATTGCCCTTAGCTTGTATTTCAAATAATTAATCTTAAATTTTAAAAGCCACACAAATGAAACAAACATCCCAAGAAGCTACATGGTTAAAATTCTTGCAAAGTTTTGAGCCTGTGCCTTTCTGTTTCCTGTTTCACTCTTAAAGTCTCTTTTGGTAGCCATTAGATCCATTACTTGCATGCCAAGAAGGAATGTGCAAGACAGATGTCACTTGTTTCTTAACTTTTTTTCAGAGATTCAAGAAAAGCAGAGACTATTTTGAGCCCTGGCACTAAAAGTGAGAGCTCATATCTGAGGCTCTAGGGGTAGGTCCATGACATCTTTTCAGCTCTCCAAAACCAGCCACAGATGACCAATGCGGCAGGACTTGAACAGTCTTAATTAGGGTTTCCCAGACAAGTTGCACACCAGATACTTCACACGTTACCAAAAAACTGCCTGGACCAATGACCATCTCCTTCTGCTCATGCATCAAGTGCAGAGCCCAGAGCTGCTGCTACCAGTGGCTGTACTGGTGTAAACTAATTCTGGGAGCCATACTTCTAAGTGAAGATCTAGCATCACCAACGAACAATTGGATGGTGGAGGGCAGAGGGAGTTCCAGCAGGAAGATAAAGGATTTATGTGGGAAAGCAGTGCTTGCCGATAGCTGCTTGGAGGCACAGGTCAGGAGGTTCCCATGCTTTGTGCACCAGCCAGTAGACACAAAGGCCATAAGAGCAACTGCCAATGCCAAAAGAAGCAATTTTTGCACCAAGTTGAGTTCATGTAACAGCAACAAAAAAAAAGAAAAGAAGCCGGCGAAGCAATTTTAAGCATGGTCTTGCTTATGGCATAGACCACTAGAATGAAGCGCTGTACAGCAATGCAGCAAGAGAGCTCCCCACCTCAGGAACCCAGAAAGCTTTTACTTCCCATGGAAAATGATACCCTGCAACAAAAACGCGAACCGCTGTGGCTAGCGGCAATTTCCTCAAATACAGTAGCATGGGAGCAGAAAAGAAAGCTTTGAGTAAAGCACAACTTAAAAAAATAAAAATAAACCCATAGCTTAGTTTGTGTTCATTTACCAGACCAGAATATTAATTGCTTTCAAACACTTGGAGATTGCCAAGTATTCATAAAAGTGTTTGTGACTCCTAAAACATTGATCAATATTACCAAGATTATGAAATTTAGAATGCCCAAATGCATTTCCTTTCTTCTCCTAATGCCCTCTCCAGCATGTTTCAGTCATGTAGTTGGGGAACAGAAATAACATCATCAAGATTATTAAACCAAGCCCAGAGTAAGAATAGCAGATAACCCAAAAAATATTAAGCAAACTATATATACACACCATACAAAAGTGACTAATGCTACATACATCTGGAGGAAATTAGACTTAATTTGAAATAATGAACTAACCAAGCAGGATCAACTTCATAGTCGGTATGGTTTGTGGTGGCCAGCACTAGCAACAGTCAAAAGATACATCCATATTTGTATGCTCCGGTTTTTAGCTGTCACTGCAGCTCTGCATAATTAATTCTATCACATCCCCCATCATCCAGACATATTGCCTAATATATAAATATAAATTGCTGCATTTCTTCTCATCTCTCTCCCATCCAAACCACAGATATCTCCTGTATGCAGCATATTATTAAAACTTCGACGAAGGCACAAGTTAATAACTGGTTTCTGCATAAGAAAACATTTTATGCTACGAAGGGATTTGTTATCTGAAGTCAGGCAGGCTGCAAAGTTTGCTGATGAGAAACAACCCCTCTGCCATATTCAACTGTTTTGACAACTGTTAAATACGAGTGATGACACACTTGAAATACCTAGTCTGAAACAAGATAAGATGAATTCTTCACATTAAAAGCTTTCTTGTACGAACGCCTGTTTTTGCCTGTATTAGCACCCATAGCAGAACAGCACTTGATACAGATGAACGTAGAATTGGACTTGTAACCTTTAATGTGAGTCAGACGTGATTCATAGCTCAAGCTATGTCATTCCTATCTGGACTTGCTTATTTTATAATAAATAATAGACCCTTTAAATACTGCCTCACTGGCATGGGATCTGCAGCCTTGCAGTTATATGCTGGCAGTCCAAGCCTAGGACAGGGCACGAATGAAAAAAGCTGTTGCTGCTGAATAGGGAGGCTCGATAAAGGCACCCCAGAACCCCAGCCGAATCCACAATGGGCCAAACACAGGGTGGCTCCACCTCTCCTGGCTTCCAGCCTGAAGCCACCCTGTTCCCTCCATTGCCTTTTCTTTTTGAACAGCAAAGCCACTGCACCGGGTGAAGGAGGCAGGTTGGCGGTTCAGAGCCTGCTTTGACTCACGAGTGAAAATCCAGGCGCTCAGCAGCAAGACCTGCCCAGCATGATGACAGCTCTCCAGCATTCCTCCAGAATCTCCTCAAGGACACTCTCTGCTGACTGGGAAAAATGCCCTAAAAACATCTCAGTGCACAGACTTATGCTTGAAAAAGATGTTAATATGTCAACAATGTGACAGAAAAGAGTGATATGCAGCTAGAATGCAGCCTCTTTGTAGGTAGCTTGCCAATAGTCTACACAAAAGCCTGTGTGAAGTGAATATTGACAAGATAAAAATAAGTTTATTTTGGAAGGTCACTGGAAAGTCTCTTAGAAGGAATGAGAGTAAAGACTATTAGTCTTTACTACTCTATTTGTAGAGTATATGTATTTGTTATAAAGCATTTTATATGCTGGAGAACACCATTCTGTCCTCAGATAGGCCAACCAAAATAAAGCTGAGATTTTTTGGTTTTTTTCATACTGTGTGGATTTCTTGAAGCGTAGCTTCCAGGCTTGGCTGGCAAAGTATTTTTTCCCTTTGATACAGACAATCAATATCTTGTGAATATTATAACATGCCCAAACCGAAACAACTGCAAGCAGAGTCATGTGTTCGCATGCAGTCAATTACAGTGAACAGAAGTGTGAATATTCATAGTTATGGGATTTGTCTCTCTAAAGGCAGTCTAAGGATGCCAGTGCCCTAAGATGAAATCACACTCTCAAAACCCAAACATTTCACACAGCTGCTTCCAGAGCAGGATAGTGGCTCTTTTGACTCTAGAAAGCTACTCTAACTGGTTATATAGGTGTGGAAATTCAGCCTAGAAAAGCAAATCAAGGAAAGAAGAAACAGAAAATTTCACTTGGTATTTCAGTGACAACCACTACTAGTTTTCAGCTGTTCTCATTTACATGTTCTAGCCCAACATGTACACAATTTGGTGTGAAAAGTACCAGTGTTAGATCAACAGCAAAGCCCAGCAGGTTTTCCAATAATTAGCACTAGACACCTTTTGGGGCTGGGCAGGGAAAGGGGCTTCCAGGTCAGTGCATTGCAAACTGGAGCCCACTGTCAGTACTATTTTCTGTACTTCCATACACACACCTGTATATGTTTCCTTTAGATATAGTGTAAAATGCTTTTCTGGGGCAAAACTGACACTTATTTCTCAGTTCAAAGCAATCCCATAAGGCACCCTCAGTGCTGCTCTACAACACATAGAAGGAGTAGCAGTCTTTCCACTTTATTGCTCCTACTCAGGTACAGCAGCGTCACGACTGTGCCAAAGCATCTTGTCAACTGTTGAAAAATAAAACAAAGAGCTTCCTGACAACTTCTCTCACAATGTAACTAGCAAACCCACTCAAAATAGATGAGGTTACCAGGGGAAAAAAACAATAAATCTGTAAATGCAGGTTCATTCACAGGCAGCCGCACTCTGACTTTTGTGCCAACTGACAGATGTTCAGGTAAAGCTAAGATAAGATAAGATTGCGACTATGTCTATGGCATAAGTGGTTACGATCTGCCTGGCACTAGTTTAATGTTCATTTCCAAGTATCTTGTTTTTCCCAAGAATTTATTTCAAATTTGTGGGGAAAGACTAACATGTCACTCATTTGTCCTCCACAGCAGCTGTTGTCCATACGGAAGATCTGTATTAAACCTTTTCTGAGAGAATTTTAACACTTCTATTTCATGATACTTAACCCTCGGCAAGTAAATGGAAGAGAACCCCATTTCTGCCCTGCCTCAGAGACAGGCAGAAACAGTTCTCAGTCTTTGTGCCTTTTTTCCCCTCCCACATGCAAGCTGGAGCACTGAGCCTTTCCTTACAGCCCCTTAATTCAAGCACTGGACAAGGGTAATCACATTTCACACTTCATGGTTTAAACTGATCACTATATGGATTAGGAAAGAAACTGTGCCTTGCTGCATATGCAGCTATCACACAAGTTCACGGCTCTGTTAGTGGTTTCTTTGCTGCAGTCACGAGAATGGGTATTTGCCACAGCTGGAGACGTGGATACTGGACACGCACATCTCCTTGCTGCTTTGTTTTGCTGGCTCCCTATCTTTGAAACTTGTCCAGAGAAGAAAGCAAGAAGGCAGTTTCATCACTCTAAGCTGAGCATACTTTGTAGATGTTTAACACATTGCACTTTCACATACTAATAATGACTTGCTAGGAAATTCCCTTGCAGTGCTAGTTTAAATGCACTGAAAGAGTGGCTTTGATCATCTTCAGCACTATCCTCTGCATTTAGTCTTTGGGGTAGATTTATTGCTTCAGATTAAGATTTAACACAGACCCCATTGAGATCTTTAAACATTTTGGGGGCTTTGGTTGACTGTTTTGCTTTTTTTGTGTTTTTTGTTTGTTCATTTTACAGCACAGATTTTGCATTTTAAAACTATACTTAGGGAAATTTAAAAAAAAATATTTTAAGCAGGTTTTTTTGCTTAGTGCCCCAACAGCGCATCTGCCAAGGCAGCTGTCCTTAACAGCTCTGAGAGATCCACTAGGTAAAACATCTGGAGATCTTCTCAACAGTTCCCAAAATTTTGATGGGCAACATAACCAGGGCCTGAATCTCCCCATTCAAGAGATGCTATACCTTCAGCTGCTGCCAGGTTGCAGCAGTAACAGCAGCAAAGCTGTCTGAAACAGGGCAGATGATATGAATGATTATGCCTGGTTTCTCCCCACCAAACAAAAAGCAAGCAGGATTTGGCAGGAACATTCAAGCAGAGGCACACAGCAACAGAGCAGAGAAATGGAAAAGGAAAAGAGCTTTTAGCACATTTCAATCAGCTCTGTATTTTTCAGTGCTTCATCTAATCGTCTCCCAAGCAACAGAGCTGCCATCCCATTGGAGAACGTGTCTAGAGGGAGTCACTCGGCTCCATACCCTTCATCCTTGGCCCCTGTATCTCACCCCCTCCCCAGCAATTATGGTTCATTTTATCTCACTTCAGAAACTCCGAAGACTCACTCTCTCCAGCTTCATCACTCCTTTTCCTGACAAATGGAGTCCTTCAGCCCCCTTTCCCATGGCTAGGGTTTGTGCTGCCTTCCTGAAGGCAGCACATACATTTCACACAATAGGCGCCATCTCCATGACACCATATGCTGTCTGCACAAGGAAGGACTGCAATTTTGCCCCATAAATCCTACCATGTAATCGGTTTGCATGCCAACATTTCTGGGTCACAGCAAGCACTCATGCTCTGGGGAGCCTTTCATAACCCAGTGACTTCAGATTGCTCTGCCCTGAATAATCTACTCCGACAATGGGTATTGTTTATGCTTGAAGCTTCAGTCAGAACTGGAGCCCCACTGATGCCAGATAAATAGGCAGGTAAACACAGCCCCTGCCTGAAAGGACTTGCTGCATAATTCATGTCAACAAACAGGCAGAGCAAAGAAGGGGAGTCTGAGTTCAGGAACTGGAAGCATGGGGTTGGAGAAAGGCAGAAGAAAGCACTGGCCAAAATGTTGCACCACCACAGGTTAAGGGTTTTTCCCTCCACCGTTTGATTGCAGAAGCACAGGACGAAGCAGGACCTCATGAGTTCATGCCACAGAGCTGTGCCCCCGAGCAAGATCAGCTGCACCCATGCCATTCCTGACAGACACAATCTATATGACTTGAACAGAGGTGCTGCAAGTTGCCTATCCCCATGCTCTCAGCAAACTCATCTCAGTACCTGTTCTGTCTACAGTGGACCACAGAACAGATTATTGCTTATGTCTTGGCAAACAATTTCTTCGAGAACTTCCATTTCTTTCAACCTTATCTTCTCTAAATTACACAACCCCACATCTTTCTCTTCACAGTGTAAGGCCCGGGGCTTGCTTCTTATTCCTTTCAAGCCCCTCCAGTTGGTTTTGCTGAGAAATTACCACTATTATCTCCACATGGAGTAGGATCCCTTTGCAAGTCCTACCACCTCTGTCTAACCTTGTGGAATAACTGGCTTTTTCACTCTAATATATTGTCTCAGTCACTGTCATTTTTTTATCTTTTTTTTTGTCTGCAGAACTGCAACCTCTTTGTTTCCCACTTTGTAAGCAATTGAGTGATCATAGCTTGTTGCAGAAACTCACATATGTCTTCCTTGGACTACAATCTATTTTCAAACCATTTTTCCAGCTTCTCAGTTATTTTGGATCTGAAGCTTGTTGCCTGAGCCCCATCCTCTAGAATGATTTTTCCATTATGAAATATATCTAATCGTGAACCACTGCTTCCCCATCCAAGTCATTGGGGAAAATACCTAGTGACTTCAGGCCTCTCTGATACGTTCCTTCACTTGGATGAGGATCCCCTGACTACTACTTGAAGAGCGCTTTTCTGATCCACTGTTTTATTATACCATATTTCCCTAGACCTATCAAACAAGATAATACCAACATGTAGTTGAAAGGTTTGACTAATAAAGGACACATTCACGCTAACTTGACCATCTTTTTAAAGACTGTTGTTAACTACTCTGGTGTTGAAAAGGGATGGTCAAAATGCAGAGTACTGGCAGAAAACAGACAGATTAAAGTATCTTCAGCAAGCGTGGATTTGCTCCAAGGGGAAGGGGGAGAGTGACAAGTATCCCACGCTCTCTTTCTGAAGATGCAGCCACCTTTTGCCCTGTCTCCAAGCCCTCTCTGAAGCAAATTCGGTTAGCCATTGCTCAGCTATTTCCACCACCTCCTCAAAGAACAGGCCCTGAGATGTTCTTCAAGAAGATCAGAGAGGTTTGATTTGGTGCTTTGTCATCAAACAAGAACTCCCTCTTTCCCAATCCAAGGGATGTTGGCTGACAGCAAAGCCCACACTAACTGCAGACCCAGGACCTGCAGTGCTCATGAGGAGCAAGCCAGCATCACGGTAGCCACTAGCCACTACTCCTTTGCATGCCAAATCCTGCTCCCCTTCGCACATGCATGGCCCAGGCTATGTCTGGTGTTTGTGGCAGATGGAACAAAACCATATTTTTCACTCTGCAGAAGGCAGAGTCAAAGAAGAATCGTTCCTGTAAGTGCAAAGGCTTAGGGTTCAACCAGTTTCAACAATGCCACAATCCAAAAGAATAGGAAAGGGACAGTGCCAAAAATACAGTTCAGCTTAATTAGAAAAACATCAGCTGATAGTGTCAGTGATCAACATGGTCTGCACACACTCAGTTTTCTTTCCCAATAATTTCTAAGGGGAATACAATAGCATGGTGAAACCAGAGATCTAAAAGGTCTGTATCTAAAATTATTACTTGACACACATACACACACAAAAACCCATCACCCGAGTCTCAGAGAAACTCCAAAACTGCTAAATTAAACCCTTTTTCAGGAAAATTCTGGTTTGCTGCTCACAGTTATACTATTCTCTTCTACAGTCAAGCATGGCATTACAGAAACTGTTCCTTGTTGATTCTAACAGCACCATTTCTCATTAACACTGGTCAGTGGATCTTTCCCTTTTAAGACCAAATTGAGCATGGTCGTTTGATTTAGATGAAAAACAATTATCTTTGTCTTCAAAAGGCATTTAAAGCTGGAAATCAAGAGAGGCACCTTGTGATAATGAAAACTTTTAGAACATTACAATCAGTTTCAAAGAGATTTAAAAATTGCATGCTGCAATTCTCTGATTTTTTCCTTTACATGTAAAATTCAGTGTTTCACAAATCTTACTATTTTGCCAAAGACAAAAATTTAACACCATTACGTATTACTTCATAAAATAATATGGCTAGCACATCACTTCCACAGTACAGGAAATGAACCATAAAGCAGTAACTTGGTCTTTATGAGATTTTTTTTAAAGAACAGAGCTTTTCCACAGCAAAAACTGTCAGCTGCAAAACTGCCATTTACAGTGTACTGCTGCTTTAGCAGGATTTCCTGCCACAGCAAAATACTCCTCTATTTTGGCCATCATCAAGGATATGCAAGCTCTGCTTTCTAAAGAACAGGCTTTATGGCATTTCATATCTCAGCCACCATTGTGCGGGATACTTTAGTTTCATTCTTGTAGAGCATTGTCCCAGTGCTGTCACATCCTACCCTTGCACAAGCTACAGGACACTTTGGAGCAGGTTTCTTCCCTGCAACCACAAAGATGAGTCTTAGATCAGCCGTAAGGAAGAGGAAGTACCAACACCTGGATCATCACTCAACACCGAGCTTGCTCCACACAAGCCACCACAAGCATGCAGGACTCATTCTTCACCCCTCCCAAAGAGCTGACCTCTCTCACTGAAAATCTGTGGTCACGCATGCCACCCGAAAGCAACCATGGGCAATCCCCACGGCAATAAGAAGTGAGTGCGCTGAAACTGGGCACTGCAATGAGATGCTTGAGAGTGAAGTTATGCAGGAACTCTAAAGTGCACCTCTCCTTTGCAGGTCTAGTGAACAACTCCACCACCTAGTACTGGGAAAGCAGTGCTAGGAAAAGCATGCAGAAGTGTGTCACAACTTGCATCTGTGGCACACAACCTTGTAAAAGGCACTTTCTCTTTTTCTCCCTTCTTTCCCATTTTTTGGACATTTATAGAATTTTTAAAGATAGAGGTAGCTTAAATCTCTCCTTGTCCCCAGTACATGGGCCACTGAATTACAATTAATAATATTTGTTAACTTAATAATGTGTTTATATTAGAAGATTCTTTCAGAAAAACACATAGAGACATGTGTCTGTAATTGCAGACAGCAAGTAGTGGAGAGCCCAGCAGGGTCTCTGCAATAACCATTTCATACCCAGAATCAGTGGGGTGGGGATTTGTGCATCTTGGCTTCATATTTGTTGCTAAAGGCACAGTTTCCCTGCCCCTGCTCAGACAACTGAGCAATCTTTGCTGTGTTCACGGTAGTTCGCGTATGTATTACCTTTGGGTTTGCATAGAGGGAACAGTGCCCATCACCATTGCCACACTCTACCACCTCCATTCTCCAACAAACGGGGCTCTGCTCAGCACATCATTGTGTGACCATCTTACTACAAATATTTTCTATAAATATGCTAAAAGAGTGGAGCCTACCCCCAGTACAAAGGTAGAAGTAACTGGCTACTTCATTCTGCCCTAACCAGAAGCGTGACAAGGTGGTGGTGGCAAGTGCACAGAACCACCAGCCACAGATGCAAGGGAGGCAGGCAGGAACAGCAACAGACTGACTACACACACATAGCTATGTTTGCTTTTAAATAGAAGCAATTAAATTTGTTTTAGGGCTTCTTTTACAAAGTTTTATGGCTTCTCTACTTCTCTTCAAATGCCACCTGTGCTGTCTTAGGACAGAGATCTCATAGCTTTACCAGAGGCAGTTCCCGAGATGGTGGGAGCTGATGAAGCCCAAGGTGTGGATAGCAACCTCCCAAAAGACAGCTTTCCCCGCAGAGAAGGCATTCACAAGGACTCCCCTGCACAGATTCTCTGGTGCCTGTGAAAGGTTGCAATCACCTCTAAGCTCTCTCTGGCGTACAGCAATGGCTTCTCCATCCTTTCATAAACCTTTGCAAAAGTTAATTATGGTGAGTGCCTTCCTCTCTCTATGACTCTTAACCAAAGCTGGACAACAATTGTAAAGAGATTTCAGGCAGAAAGACATGCACAGTAGTAGGTCTGATCACACAGCTCTGCATCCTGAGGAAATCATCTTAATTTTAACTAGCCTTGCCCTCTTTTTTCTGCTAGTTTAACCTTTTAAAGGTCAGTGTTATTGGACTCTTCTGTACAGCCTTGCCTATTTCTAGGTACAATGTAAGAATCAGTGCTTGATTCACATCACTTCACAATGCCAAAACATGTTTAAAAATAATCAGGTACTAAAACAATTCCTTTTACGCAAAGGCTTATAAGGCATTCCTCCCATTTTCAAAATTAAACCTAAATTGCAGATCTAGGCAGTTTTAAGTCAAATTTATAAAAAAGTTGGTACAAGTAAAATATGCAACATTGGCTGCAACTGGCTACAGACTGGTGCCAGTTTAGAATATTTATGCGAGACAAGAATAGACAGAGGGAAATAGCTCTCAAACCCTACTGAAGAACATGCCCTTTCCCAGGCCCTGTGTTTTGCTTAATGCTCAGTCCATAGTCATTTTTCAATCTGCTGGAGGCCAGTGGCCCTGCTGCTGCAGAGGAGGCCTCTGCTGACTCCTTCTAAAGCAAGGTATGCTGGTCAGGGATTTCTCATTTCCACTCCTGCTTTGTCTCTCACACTTCATTTCCCCATCAAAAACATACTTTGAATCTTTCCGTCTCGTGGTTTTTCCACCCAGCCCTGGTATCCTTCCAGACTACTATGGCACAACAGAATACCAGCGTCCTTGCTATCCTACCTATGTTTCTGAGGACAATGAGCTCCTCAAGCAGACAAAGAGGTGTCCACAAAAGTGATAATTTTAAAGTATGTTCCTTCCTGTTGCAGAGAGGGAACTGAGAGTCCTATTCACACGCCTCCCTCTTCCCCAGCAACACCTCTAGCAGATGCTTGCATTGCTCCCCTGAGGTTCAGCTCTGGAAAAGGCTCTGCTCTCCATTAAGGTTGCTGCTCCCTCTGCTTTCAGCAGCAAGATGTGCGCAAAGCCCCAAATAAAAGCTCCAGCCAGCTTGAGCTGTGCCATTAGCTCTGTACACAGGTGCCCTGAAATAACAATAACATAACTATCAACCTGTTCTGACTGTAATTTTTCACTGAGAAGGCAGGTTACAGACCCACAGGGTCTCCCACAGGTGGTGGTTCAGCGCTTACAGCCACCTCTCCCATCCACCAGCCCTCTGAGACACTGCAGAGCGGGTAGATCCACCAGCCAGCAATGGCAGAGGGGCCTGGGACATCCAAGCATTAGTACAGTCACACTGACAAAAAGCTGCTCCTGCCATCTGCCTCACTGTGATCACTAACACAGACGTGGGCTTTGAGCCTCCACAACATACCAGTGCTGCACCGTTTTTTGGTTTATTTTTCTTCCTAGGAGTCTAACCAAAGTCAAGCTTGGACGTGCTGGGTGAAGTTGAGCTGGTTACATCTCCCCTGCCTGTTCCTTCTTCCCGCATGGTACAGTAAGTTCTTGGTGAAAAGTGACCAGAAAGAGGGATGCTCTTTAAAGTTTAGAAGTTCACAGCCTAAATTAAATAATTAAAAGACTAGCGTCCTGAAGGCTCTTTATCAGTTAGGTAGGTATTTGAATTAAATGCTGCAGATAAGCCAGTCAAGAATCAGTTTTTGTTCTCAAAAAACATTGATATTTAAGAATAGTTCAAGTTTAACAAGAATAAAAGGCTGAAAAATTCCCAAATTTTAAGTTAAGACCAATAAAAATCTTTCAGATGCAAATTTCTGATTTCAGTAAAGGGAATCATGGCCTTAAACATTCTTTCTTCACTTTCAAACGTGTCTTAAAATACCAGATACAGTTTGGTCTAAGAATACTCTCTAACAAGCCAAATGAATCATGATACCTTCCCAAAACATGATTGATTAGATATAGATGTGTCATTTCAAAATGAGATATTCTGATTTTATCCAGCTTAAGTCAAATAGAGGAAACTAATCACTCCAATTTTTATTGATTATTTTTCCCCCAAGATACACAATTACACAGGAAGTGTTTTAATTTTGATAAAACCACATTCTCTATCCTACAGAAAACTTTTCATCAAAACTTTCCCCAGCACCTCGAGCTGTAATGCTGGAGAATTCTTCTACTTGGGAAGGGCCTCAGCCACGGCCACCAGCGACACCTCCCACAGTGGATACCAGTGTTTTCTGGGACCATTGCCATTTCATCCTTAAGCTGCCTGCGGGCTCTCAGCAGACAGCTATTGTGTCTGCATCAATACAGCAAGTATCTGATAATCCAATCCCACATTACTGTTCCCAAAGGAAAAGCATGCTCCTTTTCTTTCTTCTCATTTCCTGGGAAAAAAACAAACAACCCCATTCCCTGATTCAAGAATCTAACGCTCATTTATCCATGGAGTTGTTTGATATTAACTATTCTGCTTGGAGTTCATATTCTACTTTACGACAGAATAAGTAGTAGTAATAGAATAAGGTTTTTTAGGTATGTTGGACAAGATTTCATTCCCGAAGGCTACCACTCATCCTGTAAGCCTCCCTTTCCACATGATGGACTGTTCTTCCCTGTCCTATTCTCAGTTAGGACTATCTGAAGAACAAGTCTTAGGTCCCAACTCAGATATTCCCCTCTCAAGTGTGATGCTTTGCTGGTGCAGTCAACCACCTTCATCCATGGCACACTTCCTCCAGTGCCTCAAGGAGATGAAGCCATGCCCGCCCTTCCAAGCGGAAGCTAGAAGAGTAGATGAGGATATAAACAATGACTACCTTGTAATTAGCAGCAGCGCAATTACACACACAAAATACCGGTTTTGAGGGGGCTACACAGCTGCTTCATAGGAGCCCTTGTGCCTAATGAGCTTATATGCCCCACTCCAATGCACCGTGCTTATTAATATTTTAAAACAGACAATGAAGAAGCCTCAGAGCGCTGATAACTCATCGTTCAAACAACTTTCGACTTTGCACAGATACTTTAAGCCATTTGCCCACAAAACACATTAAAGGCAGCTTCTCAGCACAGGTCAGATGCTGAACAGGAGACACATTCCATCCCATAAACATTTGAGCCACCAGTAATTAACTTATCGGAGGCCATGAGGGCCCTTTGGTCTGCTGGTGCCTCCTCCAAACAGACGGGCAGTGGGAGTGGGTTTGTCGGTATGCACCAGGCATGTCAGGCATGAATCCCAGCCTTGTCCCAGCGTACCCCGGTACGTGGGCACAGCCAGCCGGTGCGGAGAAAGCCTCGCAAACCATCTCCATGCTCCAAGAACGTGGGTGGTGCTCGGAGACAAAACAGAGGCAGCGCAAACAGCGATAACGTTGGTTATCAGATTGCTGTAATGTTATGTTACTGCAACTTGCTCAAAAGCCCACAGGGGCTGCAGGAGTGGTTGTGTTTCTGCGGCACGCTTTGCCCAGGCTAGAGGAATGGATTGGCTCCTACCCAGGTCTTTCCGCTGTGAAATGCCACAGGCCAGCTGCATCCCCACCTTTGCACAGATACACAGTTTCTTGACAGTCTCCGAGTACCAGAGAGGATACAGCTGATCAGCTTGTCTTCACATACAATGCAGAAAAACTAGTGAAAAATCACTAGCCTTGGGTACCTGGCCCTAGGGAGGAAAACAAGCCGCCATTTTAAGGGGACTTGGACTATATTCAGCTGTCAGTCCTTCACTCACCCCTTCTCCAGCAACCTCAGGTCTTCAAGTCTAGAGCAGGCTCCTGAAGATGTCCCACGTTTCAAAGTTATAACCATTATACAGACAAGTGAAATCAAGTCCTCAGCAGTCACCTTCTCCTAATATCAGCTCATCATCATGCAACAGTGGTGTAAAAACAGCACCAGCTGTGACCAAAAGTTGCAGCAAAACTTCCAGGAGAAAGTCCCTAATCCTGGTTTGGAGCCAGAGATGCCTCGAGTGTAACTTGAGATAGTCCTGAACCACCTGCAGCTCCAGACAAAGTCCTACAAATATTCAGGTACAAACCTGTGCACTAGAGGAAAAAAAATAAATTAAAAAAAAAAATCAGTGACCAGTAAAGTTATGTTGCCCTTGGACATGCAATTGTATTGGAGTAAGAATGCCAGCACTTGGCTTTTTTGGAGCTCTTTGCTCTCTGGCTTTCAAAACCATTTACAAAAAGACTGAGAATGTAATTCACATAAAAAATAACAGAGGTTTTGTAATATTCCACATATTCAGAGGTCTATTGAGACTTTAATCCACACAACACTTATGGGAACCAATATTTTCCTCCATCCCACCACAAAGTACAAATATTCACAAGTCTGAAGGTGGGACTCCTTAACTTTAAAATTCTTCTCTTTTCATGGAAAATATTTTGAACAGAAAGAGCAAGACAACCTCAAAGCAACTGTCCAGAAGGTTTTCCTTTTTCTTGTAAAATTTTTTATTTATCAGTAAAATCCTTTTCTGCAAGACTCTTCTCATAAGAAAATTTCAATCAGCTCTATTCAAAACATTTGTACAGTCCAGGTGGTAATATGTAAAACACACAAGAAGACTGTGGCAAGTTTAAAATTCTTAAGGACACATATCAAGACAAGGTACATGCACCATGTCATCGGCACGCCTACAGACTCTTGTGGCTGTCTTCTTTTCAAGATCTCCAAAAAGCATTGTCAACAACTCACATTTTCATCACCTGCACAGTAAGCTTGTGAAGTAACTGAGCTTGAGATGATGTGTTCCTAATCAAAGTCTCACTGGGACCTACCCTCTCAGCCTCTCATCCATGATTCACCTGAAGTCGTACTTAATACAAAAGCTAGACTTTTGCTGGTTTTCCTATTTTTTTATTTTTTTTTGTGAGCAGAGAACCATCTATAAGGATATTGGCTTGCAATTATTTCTGAGGAGCTAAATCTCTTGGTTAACTAGCATGAGGATCTAACTGATCTTGTCCCATCAGCAGTGCCCAAGCAAGCAGTCAGAATCATTTCGCTACCTACACCTTTTTCCTAACATCTGCTCTGGGCCTGACAGCTCCCTGACAGCCTCTGGCTGTACCCTCCCCTTGGTCCTGCAAGAATTCCCTAACCTTGTAGTCAGATTTTATAAAGTGGTTATACAGTTAATGTTTTATGCAACACGTGGTATAATATATCTATGCTTCTTCATTATTGTCCACCTCACAGCCTTCACCTCAGCCTAAGCATCAACAGGTTTCATGGCTAACAAAGCACTGACGGGCAATATTTTAGATAACACTTGAGAATAGGTAAATAAAGTGCACAGCCAGGAGAGGTATTTTAATCTGATAGTGCTCCTTTTCCAAGAGCTACATTTTATAAGGCACACCTCAATTGTATCACTTGACCAGTATCAGATCCTAAGTCAATATTTATTCCCTAAAAGTATGCCTGTTATTTGGCTGTCTTATGTTTTGTCTCCTTGTATTTTTCAGATGGAGGATAGTTGTTCACAGGAAAAGAACTACAAAAAAAACCAAACAGCAAAGACCCCTCAACTCTCATTCTCTGGCCTGCTTGGTTTCATTTCAAGTTGTTGTTTTAGACAACTCTAGCTATCCTGTACCCAAAGTACTCACTGAAATCGAAACAAGCTCCATCACTGTCAACACTGGCACATTCCCCTGTTCCCCCTGACCTTCCAATGCAGTTGCTGTCAAAGTCACAGAGCTTGATACCGAAAGGCTGCTGTGCATTTGCCTTTTTAACTTGAGGGATGTTGGGAAGCTGTAACTCTGCCAGAAAGCAGATTCATCTGTTATTAACACAGACCATATTTAGCCATGAGTCTCCAAAGTAAAAAGCACATACTTTCATCCTAACAAAGCCCCATCTCCTCACAGCCGAGTCCCTAGGGACCTCTGGATCCCATTTTGCATGGCCAAATAAGGTAAAACAAGAATTTGAAAAATGCAAACCTGGCCTGAAATCACCCACAGCTTTGAGGAGCTATTCTTGGATTTGTTAACCTTTTGTTAAACAGAGGATGCTGCAAGGCCTCCTTTTTATTTCTTTGCTGTGAATATGTAACTTCCAAAAAATACTTTAGAACACAAGTGAGCTTTAAGGAGATAAAGTGGTGGGAGACCACAGCTGAGACCAGCAATGTTAAAGCTTTACCTGAAATAAAAATGGTGTGTTTTGCCAACAGATACTGAAAGGACGTTCTCCAGATTAGAGGCAAGCACTCTTCTGAAACACGCACAGGAGGGAATCCAGTAGGCTATGGAACATACTGAGTATCTCTGAGGATTTTAATTCTAGCCTCTCCTTGAACTTCATTACTTTCCTTCTGAAGGAGTGGCCAGAGACATCTGCCCCTCTTTAATGGGACAAACTACTAGGCACTTATGGGAGAAAAGATGGGATGAATATTCTGTGACTACATGTGAAATATTTTCTTTGCAAACATTTCCTAAGGAAGAACTCTGACTTAGTTTTCCTCTGTGCCTCTTTGACCATGAATACATTACCTCTTGTCCTCCAGCACTCTATGCTCCACAACTTGCCACATCTGAGAAGCATACAGCAGTTTCATGGAAACCTAGAGACTGAGATACCTATTATGAATGTGCATTGAAACTACAAGCATCTAGGAGATGGGAAAAGCAAGCAGCTTCCTACCATTCCAGCTGAAGTACATGTGTGCTGGAGTTACTTCTCTTTACATACAACAAGTACAAGAAAACCACCATAGAGACAATGAATACCTGGACAAATCTTCATTCAGGGAGGGTAGATGAAGCATAAATCTCTCAACAAGCTGCAAATGAAAGCATAAACTCAGAAAAATCGATTTTTGCTACTTGTTCTAACTTAGTGAGAAGTGATTAGGCTTTGTGAGTACTGTGTGACTGAGAAGCTTCTCCTGGCTTCTCTGAGAAATGAAGACATGGGCCATATCATGAAGCATTTTCTTTTTTTGTTCATCATCAGTATAGTCTTCCATAAGGTGACTTCAACGCTGACTCAGCACCTCAGCTGACTACTGATGGTTTTGGCAGTACCATACCATTTGAGTTACCTCAGCACACTGCTTGCCGGTCTCGTGCAGATATTAAGGAAAAACCCTGTATCCATGCACAACAAGCAGTTGAAGGTCATTAGGGAAAAGCAGCAGTTATTCAATTCCAAAACCCCATGTTCTATAGGAGATTAGCGACTGAAACTGTTAATGTGCTAACTAATCCCTGTAAGCATTGTCATATTGGCAGCACTCAGCCTACTTGCCCCAATTAAAGGTGAAAGAGCAGCTTTAAAGTCTCTCTTTTCTGGGAAATTATTCAAACTAAAATTTAGCGAGTAGAAAATCAACAAGTTTAAAAGTGAAAAAGATGTACCTTCTGCCACATCGTATACAAGACACCAGGGACATAGGTCAGGTCTATCCAGGGTCACTAGCTTCTCACTCCCAAAACTGCTGGTAACCCCACAGAATGTCCACAGAAAACTGCCAAGCCCAGTTCTTCGACTTACATTTCTTGTGCTACCACATAACATACAAACTTTCCCAGGAAAACCACATCAAAACAGAACAAGACTAGCGCAAAAAAACAACCCAACAAAACCCAAACCAATGCTAGTCCTACTTCTGCTAGCTGGAGTGAATGAAATTAAATAATCGTTGTGAACATTTTCTATCTATGGGCTTCATCACTGTGCAGATCAAAAGGGCAAATTTACGCTTAAAATTGTCTCTATAAATCCGGTTCTCTTCATCTGGATGAAGGACTGGAGTAAAAACACATGCTGTACTGGGACCAGGGCTACACACATTTAAAGTGCAGAGCATGCTCATATGACAGTCTTGGGTTGTAGGTTGACAAATCTGATGACTCCTTCCCCATACTCAGGCAGGCTAATATTGTATGTGCTTGGCCAGGCCCTGTACCACAGTGTCCAAGTGCAGATCTTCAGTTATCCAGGCAAAGCAAACAGATTTGGAGTTTGGCTTCATGCACTGTCCAGGCTGAACTTCAGCTGGCTTTGCTCGAGGCCCAGCTGCGTTCCCTATTGCTCTCCAGGCTCAGCCTTGCTCACAGGCCTTGCGCTCTTCTCCCTTCACATGCTTAGCCTCCTTTGCCCTTGCCCTGGGAGTTTGCAGTGCATACCTCAGGTAACTTCCCCACCTCCTGCCTTCTCGTGCAACTCCTCATAGTGACAATCCTCCAAAAGCAAAAGCGTTTGAAAGAAAAAAACTATTCCTCCACAGTTGTCTATCTGTCCTTCACAGAGGGGCAATCTGGAGAAAAGAATAAATCCAGAGAAAGTAATACCACCAGCCAAAAGGCATGAAGGATAGGAAAGAAAAAAAAGTATGTAATTACCAATTCCCTGTGTTTGTACATAAACAGTACACTGGGTCAGGGGCTCTCACAGTTGGGGAATACGGAGAGCTGGTGGGCTTGTAAGGAGACCACACCACAGTTGAGAAGTTGAGAATTCAAACCTCTATCACAAGGGACAACACAGGGAGAGGCTGAGGACTGAAGGGGTTTGCTGGCCTAAGTTCAGGGAGCAGTGCTGCAGCTTGCAGCTATGTTCCTTCTGAGCAGTAACAGGCATGCTTCAGAGTTTGCTGAGCTTCCCAGATGAAGTGCAGTTATATACATGTCAGTTTAGAGGCAGGGCAAAGCCTTCTTTTATGGTTTCCATCCCCCCCACTTGTTCCTCCTCCCTAGAAGTTTTCATCCTCTCAGTTGAGCCAGGCATCAAATGAGTTGCATGTGTAGTTATGCTCCAAGAGTGCAGGGACCCTGGGGAAGCAGACAAGGGTGGAGAATCTGCGATCACCACCTCATTTTCTTTGCCCCGTGACTCAGTTGCAGGCTGTTCTAACAATTCACAGCAATTTTAAAATTAAGAAGTTGTTAAACTCAAAACAAGTATTTTCACATTAACTGCAAAGGCTAAAGAAAGTAGTTCTTTGCTAGTCACCTGAATCTATTCTGCAAAAACATCTGAAAGGCATTTTATCAGCTGCTGAGCAGTATTTACTCATGAAACTGTTCTAATTGCTTTGGAATGTGCACCCTGGCTGCTGGGATAGCTCGCTCCTGCTGATACAGAGAGAAGTAATACTGGCTCATAAGACGTGCCACTTCTATACATAATTTTTTTTTATTTTCAAGGTAAACAGCATGAAATTTTAAAAAAAGTAAGTAAAGACCTCAAACAATGACTTTCACACAGCTGCCCTACACATTCATAAGAACAAGTGAAATGCTCACAGATCAGTAATCTAGTATTAAACCTATCTTGCAGCTGGAAATTGCACGGGTGAAAATTTATTCCTGC